>NW_020955700.1:690992-695000 GCF_003031625.1 Empidonax traillii
GATACCCTTCCAAAGAGTCTGCTTGACCCAAAACTCAGCTAGGATAGTCTTGAGAGAAAAAAAAAAAAACCACCATAAATTTTCACAAAGTTGCAAATAGACCTGTAGAAAAGAAATGCTGAAAGCACTGGGTTTATTTCAAACCTTAAGGAGAAGTTGACAGATAGAGATCATGTATATTGAACAATAAGTACTTAAATACTCTTAAGAATGCTAGTAAGACCCAGTAAGATCTTCAAGTGAAAATAGATTATTTTCTCAGGAAGAAATCTGGTTGTCTATTTCCCAGGATTTCACTGATACTTAAGGTTTCTATCCATATCAGTATGAATACCATACTTTGAATGGTCACTGAGAACCTGTCCCTCCACTTGTCCACCTTATTCTATTATCAAAAGTAAAATACAGGTATAGTGATGTTTCTTACATATAGAAAAATAACACACACCTTCCATAGTGCCTTTGTTTTAGGAGATAAGAAACTTTCACATCTATTCCAGGTCAGCAAAACTGCTGAGAACAAATACAGTTCTTCAGCCTATTTTATGGACTCCAACACAAAAGATGCTGAAGCTGGAAAATCCAAAGTCTAGGAATGTACTCAAACCATGTGAAGAAACAGATAGATATCACAGGCTTCAGCCTTTGTACAAGTTTTCAACCGGTCTTCAGTCTTTATAAGTTTTCAGTTGTTATGTACTTCGGTTCAAATACCAAAAAGGTGGATCTGAAAAGGAGGAAAACAGCTTATTAGACTGAAATCTTGCACACTGCCAGTTTAGCAACAAGTAGTACATAGAGGATTAGGCATATCTGGAAGTAATGATCGAAATCATGACAGAAATTATATTTTCTATGAGATGACGTAAATGTGATTGTCAGTCTCTGAGCGTTATCCTGAAAAATCTGAAGAGAAAAATACTTAAACCAAGGACAAATAGTTCCATGTTCTCTTACATGGAGTTATTCCCAAGACTGCATGCAAAATCACCTCTGCAGAGCTATTTGTCTCTGTGTGTCGTAGCCATGACATTGACATCTGCCATATCCGCAGGTGCTTCTCCCATGAAGAGAAGCTTTTTTTTTTTTTTTTAACTTTCCCAGATTTCTTGTCTCTTAACACTCGTTATGACAGTTTTTGGTTGCCCAGATTGACACTGCTGTCAGAGCATAAGTCAAAGTATTTACAGAGTAAAAAATGCAGAAAATCATGGCATATATTGCAGCTGTAGCTGCTCTTTTACCACAGTTCAAGTTCTCTCTGTGTTCAGGCATTAATACTGTCTTTCTAACTTCTCTGTGTTTCTTTGCAAGTTTAATACACTTGATTAGTAATAGTGAAAAGGTTAATATTCCATTAGTAATGCTTATTCCCAGATATTATGCAACAGTTTGATGATACTTTTTTCAAGTTGGTAAAAATGTGTATATTTATAAATGTATGTATCTGTTCACATAAATCAACCAACAGCTATGTAATATTGAAAACTGGAGACTAAGAGCAAGTCAATAGTGTTTTAGGAGGATCTAGTATATCAGAGGATACTGTATCTTACTGGCAGACCTTCTAAACCCACCTGATGAGTCACCTCAGCCTTTGTTTTACCTGTTTCAAATCCCTGAAGGAACAGAAGATGGTACAACAGCCCCAGGGCCACTTGGAGTGTAGCTGTGAGGTCCCACAGCAATGCACAGCACATCTGCCAGAGCTCTGCTGCTCATTTTGCAGCCTACTGGGTGTTAGCTCTTCCCGGGTAATGAGGAGAATTGTGTTTTCCCTGGTGACTTCTGCACATCCTCTGTAGTATCTCTATGTGTCTCGGGTTGCTTCCCACTAGCTGACAAGCTTCTGTCCCTTGTGGCCAGCACTGCACAGGATGAGCATGTGTAATAAGAAGTCTTGGCCTGGTCTTACAGCTTTGAGATGTATGGGAATGCTTCTGCAGAAAGCTGCAGGTAAGGTAAAAAATAAAACCCTCTGATCACAGAACAGTTGAGGCTGGAAGGCATCTCTGGAGACCATCTAGTCCAGCCTCCCTGCTCAAGCAGGGTTCACTAAAGCAGGTTGCCCAGAGCCATGTCCAGATTTGGGACAGTTTTTAAAATAAAGAAATAAAGGCCAGAATAGTCTCCAACATTTTTTTAAAGGTTTGTTGTTTTTTTTTTTTTAAAGTTTAGTTTTCATGGCTAAAACACTTCATAATGTGGCAGATTTTAGGGAGCCTATCCTCCTTCTATTCTCAGGGCCAGTCCAGAGGACTCCAGGAGTGCACCAGACCTTGTTCTGCAAGGGCACAGGGGTGTCACATAGATCAAATTCACATATTCTGGGTGGGTAAACTGTACCAACCCATAAAACTCACCTGAAAGTAGGATGGTTTAGTGTACGTTCTGCCCTAAAGACCTGTTTAGATGGGGAGAAAAGGCATGGAGCTCATATTTAGAAAAATAAATAATTATTCTTTTAAAATGAAAAGAATTAACCTTCTGCGCCACAAGCTAATTTCAGCACAGTGCAGAGACTGACTGAAGTACATTGATGCTTCTGAAAATGTGGAGACCCCTTGCAAAGAGTCAGCATGAAGTAACCGCATTGTGTGATTTTTCTGTTGTCAGGGTAATGCAAAAGAATCTTCAAGTGTTTCTTGAAGTTCAAGCAGTTTTTATATCACATTGGCCTAAAAATATATGCTAACCAAGCATCTGTACAAATGCATCTGCAAACAAGAAAAGTGTGTGTCAAAACCTGCATCCTATGAAAGAGATTATACATGATATTCTGGAGTATATATAATGGCTTAATTGTGAACTGATTGTGTTTTAGAAAAAACACCTATGCACTCTTTCTTGTCGTGAGGTGTTGCCATGCTCTACCAAAGACCAGTCCCTCCCTCCATTCTTTTCAGCCTATTTCACATATATTCCTCCCATGCTTAGCTATTTTTGGGGGGTAAGGGCTGGTTTGGGGTGGTTTTGGCATGATACAATTGTAAAAATGTCCTATTTCAGCAATACTAAATGTCAGTCAATATGTTATTGAATTGTGGATCTTCCTTATAAGGGAAACAACAATCTGCTTTCTGTGGAGAAGAAAGATGCTTTAAAGTCCAAATATTATAAGACTCCATAGAATTAATCCAGGAGATAAACCAACAAATTCTTTTGAGGACATTATTTGTTACTATAGAAACATGCCTACATCCAGAACTTCGTTGCGAGGTAAAAAAGGAGAATTTGCTTCATTAATAATTTTTACTCTCCTGTCACAACTTGGTCGATGGGGATGCTGACAATGACAGGGCAGTAAACCATGGAGGTAAAAGCATCCAGTAAAAATAGACTGAGCAAGTTGTTGCTCAGGGCTGGGGCAGAGGGGGCCTTTCCTTCAGCCACCAGGCTGTGTGTTACAGAACCTAATACCAAAAACCTAGTCATCTCCCACTAAAAGACACCTACAGCTTTGTAGTTATTGCTTCAAGATTAAAAATGTCAGCCTGCACCCCTGTGAAGCTGCAATGTGGTCAAGGCCCTGTCTTCCTCCATCCTTGGACCGAAAGAGGATTTTTTTTAATTTGATGTTTCCTTATGTAGATTTTCATTATCTGGTGGATTGTGCTATTGCAAGAAGCCACTGGGGCAAGTGCTGAAGCATGAATTTTAGAATTGAATGGACAATATTATTACTAAAGTTTTATCTAGTATAGGAGCAGAGACAAAGATGTAACAAAATCCCAGGCTTCAGAGACTATAGATGCTTTTCTCTGCCGTTCCACCAATGCTCTCTTTTAGGTCTCAACAGCACTGCACATATAGAATCATAGAATCATAGAATAGATTGGGTTGGAAAAGACCTCCAAGATCATCAAGTCCAACCCCTGATCCAACTCCAATTACTATATCATGGCACTAAGGGCCACATCCAATCTCTGCTTAAAAACCTCCAGGGATGGTGAATCCACCACCTCTCTGGGTAGGCTGTTCCAATGCCTGATTACCCTCTCCGTAAAG
>NW_020955701.1:0-1874 GCF_003031625.1 Empidonax traillii
TCTATGTCTCTTTGTTCTACCTTAATGTCCCTTTGTTTCTCCTTTGATCACTTTGTTTCTTCTTTGATCACCAGGCAAGACACCAGATGTCCTGTTATCACCATTAGCTCATTTTAACCTTGCATTTGCTACTCCCAGTATCTTTCCCAAGAGACCAACTCCTCTTGGTTATGTCCCTTTTCCTCGAGCCATTGCATTACAATATCCTCAACAAACAGCAAGTGAAAGATCTTGATGAAACCTCTCCCTTAGCACCCCTTGCTGAATGTTAACAGAGGGCACTCCAACAGTGTCACGTGAGCACAGCAATATAAAGAAAACTACTTGACAAGGAGAATAAGAGAAGCAAAGAACTGACTAAAACCCAACCATTTTTACTGCCTTGTCCCTGGCTCTTTTTTCATGTGGACAGGTGTCCCAGGTTGGACTTGGCTCTCAGCCAAGTCCCTGGACCTTGGGGACAAAACCTTCCCCCTCCCTTTCACTTTCTCCCAGCTGACCGGAAAAAAAAAACCAAAAGAACCCAAACCGAATAAATTTTAAATGAAAGATTTATATATATATATATATATATATATATATATATATATATAAAACTATATACATACTACCAACCAAAGGGAACTCCCCAAAAGGGAAAAGGGAAGGGAAAGGGAAAAGGGAAAAAAAGGACAAAAGGGGATACAAAAGGGACAAAAGGGACAAAAAGTTAAATACTCCCCTCGAGAGGAAGCGAGCCACACCATACAGCTACCAGTACTGTCCGCCTCTCAAGGCCAACCAGACATGCCAGGCCTCACTCCCTCACCCGGGCAGAGCGATAGTAGAGTCACCTCCACCTTGGGTCCGCCGGAAGAAAGAGAGCGAGAGCTTCCTCTCTCTCCTTAATTATACTCTTGCTTACGTAAAATCGTATGGAATACTGGGAACATGACCTTGGTTCCTTGGTTACAACCTGATCACCAAGGAAGGCCTAGATTTAAAACCACTACAACAGGGAAAAAAATTATCAGTATCAAGACAAAAAAAACCACTTTAGCAGTAGAAAGATGCTGTGTATTGAATTAATGCAGAAGAAGGCAGGGTTTTCAAAAGGACAAAGTGACTATCCAATTCCGTAATCACGTAACTAATAACAAACCTTGTCATTCTCCTTAGTTCAACATCACAACAAACAAACATGGCAAATAAGACGGCAGTTACCCATGGAACAAGAGGACTCAGTCATGTACAGAATTAGCCAATTCCATAAAATATCTAAGGGAAGGAGTGATCAAAACTCCCTGCCAGGATACAGAGTACTTGAGGGAAAGGGCCACACGGAAGTGCTTATAAACAGATTAGTGAACTGACCGTAACTGTCTGACACCAGTGGGATTTGAGAAACATCACTCATCAATGAAAGTCAGTAAGGATCAATCAGTTTGCAAAACTGCATGAAACTCTCCATCTCCTGCACTCCAGTAATAAATACAGCATATATAATAAACTGTCAATACAATAGGAAAGATTTGAGACCCATTTATTCTATAAAACCCAGCAAGATTCAAAAATATGCATTACTGCATCCTTAACTACTTTCTTAGAACCATAGAATAGATTGGGTTGGAAAAGACCTCCAAGATCATCAAGTCCAACCCCTGATCCAACTCCAATTACTATATCATGGCACTAAGGGCCACATCCAATCTCTTTTTAAAAACCTCCAGGGATGGTGAATCCACCACCTCTCTGGGTAGGCTGTTCCAATGCCTGATTACCCTCTCTGTAAAGAATTTCTTCCTAACATCTAACCTAAACCTCCCCTGGCAGAGCTTGAGCCCATGTCCTCTTGTCCTATTGTTGGTTGCCTGGGAGAAGAGACCAACCCCCAC
>NW_020955701.1:3801-168900 GCF_003031625.1 Empidonax traillii
ATCCCTAACAGAAGTGGCCAATTTAACTTCAAATTGCGCTTTTGCATCCCTGATTTTCTTTCTGCATGATCTAGCTGTCTTCCTGAATTCTTTGTAAGTAGCCAGCCCTTTCTTCCAGAGTTGGTAAACTCTCTTTTTATCCCTGATTTCCTTCAGAATCTCCCTGTTTAACCAAGCTGGTTGTCTTCCCCGACGGCTTGCCTTTCGGCACACTGGTACGGCCTGTTCCTGTGCACTCAAAACTTCCTGCTTGAAGCACATCCATCCCTCCTGAATCCCCTTGTTTTCAAGGGTTGTTTCCCAGGGTATGCTCTGGACTAGACTTCTGAATAGGTCAAAATCTGCCCTCCGGAAGTCCAGCGTAGAGGTTTTATTGTTGGCTCGCCTTGAATCTCTGAGTATTGAAAATTCTATTATTTCATGGTCACTATTTCCCAGGTGGCCTTCAACCACTACATCTCCCACCAGCCCCTCTCTGTTTGTAAACAGCAGGTCTAGCAGGGCTTTACCCCTGGTAGGTTCATTTACCAGTTGATGAAGGAAATTGTCCTCTATACACTCCAGGAACCTCTTAGACTGCCTCTTCTCTGCAGTATTGAGCTCCCAGCAGATATCTGGCAGGTTAAAGTCACCCACAAGGACAAGGGCTGACAATTTCGATACATCCGCCAGCTGCTTGTAGAATAATTCATCTCCTTCATCATCCTGGTAGGGCAGTTTGTAACAGACACCTATGATGATGTCGGCCTTGTTGGTGTTTCAGGGGTTGCAGAGCATCTGCATCAACCACATAGACAACCTTTTTGTTGTTTTCCTTTTGTTGTAATTCTCTTACTCTGGCCCCAAGTTTGGAAGTGGGTTCACCATCCCACTTCTTCATGTTTTCTCCCTTACTGCACAGATAGGACCACAGTTGATTGCATGATCTCCGTCTGGGGTATCGTCTCCTTCTGCGTGCTAGGAAAGGAGACCATGCACAAGGCTGGGACCAAGATCGAGGTCAAAATCTTGGTTGAAATCATTTTATTGGTCTGCCTCTATAGTCTCTATAGTCTATGTAGACTCTATCATCTCTATCCCTATAGTCGTCTTCATATCTGAAATATTCATAGGGCCTCTCCATTGCTTCCTTAGGATGGGTAGGTCGGTGTCGGGCATCAGAGGACCTTTCCAAATTTTCTGCTATGGTCCGTATCCATGAACACATGGTGTCCACAGTCGGTTCATCCGTTTTTGGGTTGTATATTGATATTAAGCAGTTGAGGTATGATGCAGGGGCACCTCTAATCACTTGCCTCCACATTGGCTCTGTACATGAAATCTTCTCTGGTTCTAAACAGTCATAGTAATCTGAGTTGCAGTAAATGAGTTCCAGCATAGCTAATTCTCTTAAGTACTGGATGCCTTTTTCTGCCCTCATCCACTTTTTCGGAGAACTCATTAAGTATTCTTTAAATGGATATTTTTCCCTCACAGCATGGAGGATTCGGAGCCAGAGACTGAGATTTTATGTCTCTCTTGCGATTTCTTGTTCTATTTCATGGTCCTGAGCGAGGGATCCTAGTTGCTGTGCTTCATGACCCTCTAACAAGTGGCTTCTGGCCCCATTATCCCAACATCATACCAGCCAGGTGAGAATTTGTTCACCAGGCCGTCGGCTGTAATCCTGTCGTAGATCCCGGAGCTCTGCTGGGGTCATTGTTCGCAGTACCTCACTCGTTCGCACAACTTCTGCTCCAGAATAAGGGTCTCTCCTACGTGGAACCATTTCCGTTTCCCTTCTGATGCTTCTACATGGAACCGCTTTCTCTCTCTCTCTCTGTCTCTCTCACGTGGAGGCAGAGACTGAGCATGTAGCGGGGATAGGCTTCTACTCCATTGTCTAAGCCCTCGAGGTGGAGGTAGCGAGTAGTCCTTCAGACTTTGGGATGAAGGTCTCAACCGTTCTTCTGTATCCTCTGCTGGAAAGTCAGGAAGAGAATATTTGGGTATCAGCCTTGTCTTTGGTGGTTTATTGGCCATCTGTGCTGCCACCCCTTCTTCCACTAGGTGTGCTCTCTTTTCCTTTGGGCGCGCTCCTAATTCTTTTGGGCGCGTTCCTTCTCTCGCTGCTGCTTCTTCCTCTTTTGCAGCCACCCATTCGTCCACTACTACATAGCTGGATGGGATAGGTTCCATGGGGCTGGCAAGTCCCTTTGCTCCTTCTTCTTCCTCTTCTTCTTCTCCTTTTATACGCCTTAATCGTGGAACTACGCCTGTAGCTTCTGCACTATCCCTTATCCATATCTTCTTCTTAGTTAGGGGAGCAATAGTGATTCTCGGGTTGGTAGTTTGGGTCTTCATCTCCGTGGTAGTCTTAACATTAGATGTTGTAGTTTGAGTTCCAGTGTCCATGAGATCTATGGTCTGGACTCCAGTTTCAACGGATTTAGCAGAAGCTGTACTGACTTCAAGTTGGGTCTGTGTTCCTTGCTCAGTTGAATTAACGGAGACAGCACTAATTCAGGTTGAGTTTGTGTTCCACACTCAGTCAGCTTAACAGAGACGGTGCTGATTTCGGGTTGAGTTTGTGTTCCACACTCAGTCAGCTTAACAGAGACGGTGCTGATTTCGGGTTGAGTCTGTATCCCGATGTCTGTGGACTCAATAGGGGCATCATTTGTTTCAGGCAACATAGTTTGACTTTCTGCCTCTGCCCTAGGCTTTTGATAGTGATCTATGGCAGCTCCATAAGCTGTCACTAGACCCCAGCATAAAGCAAGGAGCTGCGTATTTGAGTCATCATATGAAAGACACCCTTCAACTAAACAATGTGCCATCTCGCCAGGGTTAGACACTTGTTCTGGCGTGAAGTTCCAAACAATGGGAGGTGTCACACGCCCTACCAGTTTGCCAAAATTTACCCATGCTCCTTGCCATCCAGAAACTGGCCTTTCCAAGACCCTTCCCAAAGTTCCAGCGAATCCACCAATTCAGTAATGAATGGTGTGCAACACATAGCATATTTGCACTCAGAAAAAAAACCAAACTTATTTTCAAAAAAAATTTTGGTTTTACACTTCACAATTTATTGTGACAACTTTTTTCCCCAGGCTTTCCAGCAGCTGAAATGTTGATAACTGCTCTTTCCTAGAATTAAACTGAAAGAGAAATCCTTGCAGAGAAGACTTAATGACTACCAGAAAGCAAAGTACAGCCCTTCACAGAGCCTCACTGAAGACAGGAAACAATGACAGAACACTGATGTCTAAATTTGTACCTACCACAAAAAAACAAAAAAAAACCAAAAAAAAACAACAACAACAACAACAACAAAACATTCGTTTCAGATTAGGATACAATACAATACAGGATACAATACACCATCATGATTTCTACATTATTACAAAGACCTTTACTCTATTCTTGTCCTACTTCCACTCAACGGGAATTGAAAAGGTGATAACCAGAAGAAGATTACTGTAACACTCACCCAACAGCTTCAAGAATAACACATAATAACTAAGTCCTAACACTGACCCAAAGACCTCTCCAGACTGGGCTGTATATCCCTTACCCACACCTGTGCTCCCACAATCTCAATATCACTTAGTTGCACTCCTTCATCTCAAAAGAGGCCATTTTGTCTCTATCAAGTGAGACTGAAAATCTCCGAACCCGGGAAAACATTTCTTAATGTACTGTTTTCTGTTGTTGCCTCGTGGATCAGTATTTTAGAATTTATGTGGCACAAAATTATGCCTTAAAGCAGCAAGGCAACCAAACCTCACTTCTTACAAAAGCGAAATAACATCTCCTAAATTAGACAGTAAAGCAGAAAACACACAGGTATGGCTGGTTTTAGCAGCCAGACCTGCCTGGCCCACGCCATCTGCCCTCAGCACCTGGTGGCCAGAATGATGGGATTTCCTCTGCCAGGACACACCTTCGGCACTTACCATAAAAGCTCCACATGGGGTTGTGCAGCCAAACGCATCCACTCCGGGACACAAAGCCTGCCGGCACCTACGGTGTGCCCGGAGCATCTGAACCTACAGAGTGTGCGGGGCGCGGTGCTGAGCAGGTGCATCCTCGGGCCTCATCGCACACAGCTGCTGTGTGTGAGTTTGTGAGGGCGTACGTGTGTGAGTTTGTGTGTGTGTGTGTGTGTTTGAGCCGTGCACCACAGGGAGCTGCTGAATGTCAGCACCAGGAAGACACCGAGCCCGGCCGGGCCAGATAGGTCCGCACCTGGTAAGCTTTAAAAGAGCCTCGTCGGTGGCTTTGTGAGAAGCCGCTCTGAATACTGCAATTTCCCTTCACCCCTGGGTTTGTTTTCCTCTCGCTGAGTGTCACGAACTCGCTGCACAGGGCAGGCAGGAGGACTTGGAGATACGCTGACTCCATTCAAAAACTTATCACACCAAGGTGAATTGAAATGCGAAATTGAAATTTAAGGCTATAAACACACTTAGGAAGCTTTTTCTGAGTTGCTCAAGCCAACGGTATGTACAGTGGCTAGGAAGTAATTCCTTACTCATTCATAATTAAGTACATACATGTGTATATACTCCATAACTAAGCTGTCTGAAAAACAAAATAAATATTACATTGTTCCAGTGGTAAAAATCTAATATGTGCCACAGACACACAGTATATTCCTATGCATTACATTCTTATTGCACTACAGTATATTTTTATGCATTCACTGTAGGCTACATTTCAAATATCTTGTGAAAATACAATTCACCCTCTCCTTCACCCTCTTATTAATTTATTAATTTATCCCTTTATCTCATTAATTTATCCTTTAAATGAATACGTAAATCTTCTCAGGTTTATAAGTCTTTATTCTCTTCTTTGTGAATGGTGCATGAAAGACATGTACAGGCAGCCAATTCCAATTGCAGTGGAGCTGAAAGGCTCGTAGCTACTTCAGTTTATATGGAATAAACATACTAACATAAAATGTTTCCATGTCAGTGGAAGTCTCAACTTCTGTTAACAGAGTTTGAGAAGGGTTTATAAAATGCTTTTTAAGAAAGCCTTGAGGAATTTTTGGTATGTGATCTCTGGTCTAGGAAAGGTGAGACTGATCACAAAGAAAACCTTTAAAACTGTTCACAAACCTTGCAACCCAAACTTGCATTTAAAATCACATATATCAGACTTCCCAGCTGCAGATCACAGTGCAGTCTGAAGCATCATGTGGGCTCACCCTTAAGCATGTAGATAGATATCAAAGTGTAGGATTGTGATCCTATAAATTCACCGAAAAACTCCTTTCTTGTTTACAATACACTGGCCTTGAAAAGGGGCAAATGAATTGACTGTTATTCACTGTAAAGTGATGCACTGATGAAGAACAATCCTCACACACAGACATGTCCAACAACAGCAGAGAAAGAGATGTAGGAGTTACTTTCCAAAGGAAACAAATCTCTCTGCAAGGAAGTCTAGAATTAAAATCCATTAATGACTCTTAATAATGGGCTAACAGGGTAGACATTAATTGAACTAAAATTCAGAACAGTAATCCGAACTTCCCATCACAGAAGCGCACAGAGCAGGACCACTACTGTCTTCTGTCCCTTCCCTGCACCAGTCGGACAGAAGACTCCTGATAGTGTTGTGACTGAGGACAGTTCATTTAGAAAAAGCACACTTAGATATTTTAATTCTATCCTACTGAGTGAGCTTGGCAAAGAGGTTCCTTGTGCCTAGCAAGACCAGCCTGTGTTTTTAGAAGGTTTCAGAAATTTGTCATGAGCTCAGTATTTTGAATACTAGGCTAACAGTTATTAAAAAGTATTTGCATACAATGATGTTAAAAATGTGAGCAATGTGAACTCCTTGGAAGTAACTACGTTGACATTGTTGCATATTGCTCAAGTTTGGTGCTCAGATTCTTTTAAAGAGCCTCTGTAGAGGATGAATTACACCAAAGCAAAACACCTAACAGTATGTGCTTTCTGTCACAGCCAAGCTGTGATAAACAAAAAAATATCCAACTTCCCTGTTAAACAAAGATCACTTGCCTTCCTTGTGATGAGATATTCCAGTCCATGGCTTCCCACAGTGTGTTTTCTGATAATTTCCTTACTTCTTTTTTTTCCAGCTACTCTTTTTTTAATTTATGCTGTTAAGTCTGTATTATGAAAGCGCTTGCCCTACTTTTTTTGTTTTCTTGTCTCAAATACAAGATATTAGATAGCTTCTCTAGGTATTGTGTACCAACTGCATTTCAGTTACTCTAATGTATCTAAGAATATATTCATGTTATAAAGTACAATCTTGGAAAAGCATCACCCAGGCAGTGGTGGAGAAAAATAGTGGTTTGAAAGCCATTTGCCAGTGGTAAAATACCCAGAAAGATTCCTAGAGAGGTGATTAAACTGAGCAAACAAACATCTTGACTGATCCTTTGGAAAATGCACTTAAAATCACAGAATGGTGATGGTTTGGAAGGAATCGTCTGGTTCCACCTCCCTGCTGTGGCCAGGGACACCTTTCACTAGAACAGGTTTCTCCAAGCCCCATTCAACCTGGCCTAGGACACTTCCAGGGATGAGGCAGCCACAGCTTCTTTAAGTGCCAGGGCCTCAGCACCCTCACAGGGAAGAATTTTTTGCTCTTACCTAATCTAAATCTACCCTCCTTCAGTTTAAAACAATCCTTTAACAGATATCCCAGCATCCATATTCCAAGGAAAAAAAACCAACATGCCAGCAAACCCTAACAAGTGCACACACCTATAGACTTATTTGTTATTTAAGAAGCACAAGCTTTAGTAAAAATGATGTTAATACTTTGATGATGTGTTCCTTTTTTAGCACCTTTGCAATTATTCTGTGTTAGGTGACTGGCTCATTACAGATCAATATATCAAAATGATAGGACTTCTGGGGATGTAATGAAATCACAATTTACCACAATTTTTAATATTCTGAGGAAGTTCTTAATCTGTTTTTGCAGTAATAGAAGAAAAAAAAGTCACCGCCAATGCACTTGCATCAGCTCTCTGTACTATACTATCACCAAAATTGTTAAATGGGGAGTCCACTTCCCTTTTGGAGCCCCCATAACTTATGGCACACCCTGTCTCACTACTTGCTGCTTGACATTTCTAGCTGTTGAAATATGCCCCTCAGACACTGGAAGTCTGATAAATCTTTGGGTTGTTTATCTTTTGTTCCCTAGCTTCATACTTATGCAATAAAGGCTGCGGTTAAGAGGATTAATGAAAATGTCACCATCTATCACCTGAAGCTCAATCAGTAATAGGAAAGTTGGACCTTATTTGATTAATTACATAAAGGTGCAAAATTTCTCACATTATTAATTCAGGACTTGCTGCAAAATGCTAGAACTCTCTGAGACCCTAAATAGCAAGGTTCAATGTCTTTAAGTTTACACATGCTTAGAAGTACATGCTAGATTTTAAGCTAATTTATTGAATTAATTTTCTTAATTCACTGTTTTGACCACAATAACTCTCCATTAAACATCCATCTACCAGCTCCAATACATCCAGAAAAAGTTACCCGTCTTTAAAGGCCTCCTTCCTGCCTGTCACCTTTCAATTATTGTTGTCAGACTGTTTCTATTAGAACATAAAGTTTTTTTTTTTCTTTTTTTTTGCATTTCAAGCATTCGTGCATCATTCCTGTGCCACCTTCAATTTTAGTAATAATTCCAACACAGTTTCAGACACTGAAAGTTTGATTTTTAAACAGCTGCAGGGGAAAACAAAAATATCTCTAAGTAAAAAGAGGATGTGTTTGTTTGGTTTGTTTTTGTTTTTTTTTTTTTAGTTAGATTAGTATTGCTTAATACAGAACTATCTAATCACAACTTTGCTAAAATTAGCAAAGTCAGCAATTGAATTGTTAAAATAGATCCACTGAGATCTTTGGGTTTAACTGAACTGCAGCAGTAAGGAACCTACAAGAAAGGAACCTCCACTGCCCACATCTCATGGATGTGCCACTAATTAAACCCTGCCTGAACAGGCAGGCTGCACACTGGTCTCTCTTGAAAGTGAGAAAGTCAGACAGAAACAGGGGAGTACTGAATGGGAATTCTGAATCACACAAGCTGAGAATGCATAGAAACTAGCAAACTAAAATTGGGTGATTTTCCTCTCAAAAACAAAGCATTAACTCATTAAATAAGAGCTAATAAAAATAAAAAACATCTGATAAGAGAGGAGAGTTAATGTGTCAAGGGCAGACTGATTATAGAAATTAGTATGGTAATGTAATGAAAATCCACTTCCCATTCATAAATATTAACTGTGCTTAAAAGAGATTATCTTATTTATAAAAACGTCACCCCAATCTGCTGACAGGTACATTTTATTCCCAAAATGCTGACCAATAGTCTGCATCCATATCTCTGTATGCCAACTGCTTCACAGTTAAATATATGCTCCTCAAAACAGAAAACCACACTCCAGTTCTGTGTCAGCAGATCTCATCTTCCAACAGAATCCTGTATCCCAGGGACAGCTGCTTATGGACACAGCTAACAGACACTAAACTGGGACAAAAAAATAGATATGATGATATACTCCCCGGTTTAGGGTCTTTAACTGGTATTTTGACATAGCTGTGATTATATGATGATACCATGTGATTATATGGGTTGAAGAAGAACAATAACAGTAAAAGCGCCAGCACGTGACAAGCCCTTGACTTGGATCTTACATCTGGGGTTGAAATTCCTTAGCACTGAACTGCCTGGAACGAAAAACTTGTTTCTTGCCTTCTGATTACACTCTGAAGAAGAATGATAAAAGATTCTACTCTCTTCTGACATCCTGGAAATTAATAAAGATGTTCCAGTAATCTTTCACCATGACCTCTACGCATGCAGTAGGGAAGTTTTGCCACTGTCAGAAGCAGTTTTGTTTTTCAATATCTAAGTAAAATCAATATTAAAAAACAGGTAACAGAGGATTAAAATGTTATATTTATTTGGTGTTTACCAGCCTGGGATTAAAACTGATAGAAACAGGAGCAGTGCTGAGAATACTCAATTCCTTGTCTTTGAAGGTGGTAGAAAAAAATCAGGATCTTCCAGCTGACAGGACTTTGTAAATGCAGTACTTTGATATGTAAAGCAAAATTAAATGATTGTTAAATTCCATTTTAGATTAAGTTGCTATCAGGGAGGAAACAATGGAAATGTTATTTGGGATATCAAATCTGGGGTTGTTTGTTGATTTTCAGAGTTCAAGTAGTTTCTTCCCATGAGCGTTAGCTCCAAGGAAAAGCTAAGAAATGTAAAGAATGTAATCCTTATGTACTGGAGTTCAGATTTGATTACCAAATACTTACTATTATTTCCACTGTGCTGGGTTTTACAAAAATTTTGCAAACAAAATGAAAACCCTAAAAAAAAAAAAATCACTTTTAAGTGAAATTCATATTGTTCTTTCCTAGTGTTTGCCAAAATGGCATTGTAGTTCTAATAGCATTAAATGAAAAAATATTTTTAATCTATGCATATCTTAAGCCCCAATTTCCTTATGAAAATGGCACCCATTGGTTTAGAAAAACAATGGTTTTCTAAACAGATAAAACTTTACATGGGCATTCTTAACTGAGTTTATGGTCACTGATTTTGAGTTAGCTAAATGCACTTATCTCCATTTTGATCCAGGCTCTGTCATTGGTTCTATGACAGACTGAGTCTCCCTTTCTGTCTCCTTCTACAGTTTATCATTGTCATATATTTTCCCAAATCTACGGACCCAGATATTTCTTAGACTCTCTAAAGTGCTATTGAAACACAACTGAAATAAGCCCTACCTTTGAAGAACTTAATTTCTGTTAAGTATGAGCAATTCCATAAATTGGGCTGACTTCAGTTCAAACACATTTTCTGGGTCCACCTCTTGGTTAAATAGGAAAGGCTCTAAACCAACAAACTAAAAAATTATTTATACTTATATTTAAAATAACAAAGGTGCCGATCTCAGACCGCAGTCATTCCACTCACAACAGTTTTGTCACAAAGTGGCAAAAAGCTATGAACTCTTCAGTGAAGGCGGTTTAAATGAATTACCCTTACTGTTTTGCAGTGCTATCCAGAGACGGAGACAGCCTCCCTGGGAACTGTCCAGGAACTCTATATTAAGCAAGGAATGCCTGGACCCTAATTACCACCTACTCAAGGTTTTTTTCTCCCTTATAGCTTTTAAATTCATTTAAAAATAAAGATCTCTTAGGGAGAATTCATCTTCAATAGATGTGGATTTCCTGCACTGGAAATCTTTGTATTAACTTGCAGACTTGATTTTCGAACAACACTCAATGTCCTGCATTGGTTTGTTGTTCTGTATCGACACATCATAACACTGATGTGCTGTTTGTAACTGTCTGTTGTTCGTAGCAGATTCAAACTTAGAAATCCTAATTCCTAGAAGCCAGCACCGTCATATTGCAATATAGTCAATAGCGAAAAACACAAGGGTAAGAATTAGGCAGTAGGCCAAACCATCAAATGTATGTATCAGAAGATCTGCAGTCAGTGTTATTAGATCAAGCTACAGAAAATATGATATATTTGTGCACAGAGAGAAGAGATGAAGAACACAAAGTTCATTCCATCATCGCCTCCACTTCTCCCATTAAATCTCTCAGCCTCTGCTTGGTAAAGCTGACCTTTAAATACTGCAGTGGGAGATTTGCATCTGTGCCAAAAGAAAAGATAATCAGAGGATTCTTCCCTGCTCCCATCAAATTCCTTTTTTAATCTCAAGTTCACCCAATCTATCACTCCTCCTCTCAGAAAGCATTACATCTCTGTGATAGATCAGCTCAGAACAGTTGTCAGCTTTCCCAAACACAGAATTTCTAGTTACACAGGCCTTGCTTTGCTCCTCATGTAGATGCGACATTTCAGTCTCCCTCGTTACCTCTCTTTTGTTCACTTTTACATACTTGTTATCTCAACAGCAGAATTTGGTTTTGTCTTCAGTAGAAGTGAACCACAGGCCAGAATGATCTATTCTTTAACAACAGACATGTCTTACAGGGAACCATAAGGTTCAGCTGAGTCCCTCGGTTTTGTCCTAATTTCCATATTTTAAAATAGTGTTCATATTAAAATGTCCTAGAAGTCAAGACTCTTAGAAAATGTTTCCACATAATCAAATATTTCAACTAGATTTCCAATATAGTTTTAACATTTCAAATTAAATGGCATTTCAAAGCAAAATCTAACTACGTCAAATCTCAAAGCACTTAATCTTCATATTTTTAAATATTTTATTTTTCAAAATTGCTTCATCATAATAAGGAATTCCCACTAATACCAAGCATTTTCTAACAGAAACATATCTTTGGGGAATTTATTTTAGTCAAGGCTCACAAAGACTTAGAGTAGAAACAGAGTCTTAACCCAAATCTAGTTGCCTTTTTCATCCTGCAATATATTCTATTTTTTCAATGTCACAAAATCAATATTCAGACTTAGAAATACTTGATGCAGTCTATGAACAATATCTGATGGAGTATATGAGCAATATAAGGCACTGTAGCCCAGAATAACCTCAATCTGAAGAATGTTTCACATGACCCTTGGTACTCATGAAAATACTTCAGCGGCTGTGTGTTCATTTCATATGTGGGAAATGTCCAATATCACAGCCAAAGTGAGCAGTTTTATATGGGCAGTTTGGGGATTTTTTTTTTTTTTTTACTATGTAACCAAGACTGTTTCACTTCCTCCATATACCTGAATACACTATTCACATTTACAGCTAAGAGATTCTGGTTTGTGCATTTATTGTGCAGCTCTGATAATGCAGAGATGTTAACCAAGGTATCTCAAATACTTTGCCACTTGGGCTGACATCCCAAGTCCATGCGTTTTTAAATAGAAGCCAGAACCTCCAGGGTAAGAGCAGAGAGCACTTAATAAACTCATGTGAGAGGGAAAAAAAAAAAAAAAGAAAAGAAAAGGGAAAAAAAAAAAAAGGAAGAAGATATTATCTTTTGTTCTTACTATTTCTGGAAATATTATTGCCCCAGATCTGTGTGGTCTTCAGTCTTCCCATTGCTCTGTTTTACACTTCACTGAATTTATACCTATGCTTCTGAACTGTATTACTTTGATATGTCTTAAACCAATTTTTAAAGGAAGGAATGTATCTTCCAAATGCTAATTCAGAAGAGAGGTATTTGTAACAGATTTTAGTCCTCAAGCCAATTTACAAAGGTCACTGGCCTAGGAGGATACTGTTTGTTTCCTAAATTACAATATGAGCAGTGAGTCAGAGTAGTGAGCAATTTAGCTTAGCACAATTAACATTTCATATTCAAAGAGGGGGAAAAAATGTACCTTCCTTCTCAAGACCTACTGTTTCCATCAGAGAAGTTTTCATTTTCAGATTAAAATAAGAAACCACAGAAAATATCTCTTGACATTTCAAGTAGTAGTTCTAATTTCCATATCAAATCCATTGTTGAATTAACCTTTGTAAGAAAATGAACTTTTTGTTTTTATAATGTCCAACTTGGTTATTGTGTTTATATACAAAATATTGTCATAATCTACTCTTCAAACATTCTTGATCTTTCAAAAACTGTAATGAAAAACGGGATATGCCTGATTAAAACTGCTATATGAAGTGCAAGAAAATGCAACATACTGTATGTCTCAAAATAGACCAACAGTCATCTCTCAAGGTACAAATCATCTCACCTCACTTCAGCTATCTAGAAAGACATCCAGACTAGACTAGTCATTTAGTCAAAGAAGAGACAGGCAGTTAATGTAAGCAAGAGAAATCTTTGGGAAATCTTTATCCTGGGTTAACTTGGGGCAATCTTTATCTTGGGTTAAGAGTAAATAAAGTTTGAAACTGAAAAAAAGACCTACACAATCAAATCCCAAAATATTTATCTGAATGTTTCAGTTTTGAAAAATGACAACATGAGCGAAATGATGAGAGAAGTGATCCTAGTGGGTGGGGGGTCAAGGCAGCATTTTTAGTACAGGTTTTTAATCTGAGCAGACAAGTAATTGCTCAAACTGGAAATGACACAAATATTAATGGTTTGTTTTAATTAAAAATGGACTTACAACCCCATCCTGTAACATCAAAATCATCGCATTACCTATCTTACCAATCACTGTTCGACTTGCTGGCTGCAGTACTAAAATGGGATTTTATGTGACTGGAGATCTGACTACGTTAGTACACAGGTGTTTGTGGCCCACATTCAGAATCTTATTTCATAAATCCCTGCAATCAGGTGAAATACTGTGAAAGCAAAATTAAACACAGATGGTTTTGTCAATATGGCAACAACAGCATGTTTATAACTGAGCCACAGAATAACAGCGTAGGGAATACCACTAATGCAGATTCAATTGATTGCTCGCTGCTTATTTTGAGAATGCAGTATTATCTCTTTATTATAACACGCTGTCCTGACTCCACTTTTAAATTAGCATTATCAAATTCATCATTGGAGCAACACTAATATCATCAGCCCAGCTCAACAGGCTTGCTCTGAAGCCTTGTGAGTGTGTGAAACACCAGCTGAACAGAATAAAGCTGAGATGTTGCTTTTTATAAGAAGAAACTTACTGAACTGGAACTCATGATTGGATTCAGGAAAAGCTACATTTTTTTAAACACACTCTTTCCTTAGTTTGGAAAGAATTGAACTTCAGCAGTCATTTCATACAGGTGATTTCACAGCACTTATCCTGAAGTGCCAAAACTTGTCTATATGTGAGGAAAAGGAAATAGTCATTAATCTTCCTTATGTCATAAATATCTTTTAGACTAGCAACGTTAAAATAAGCAGAAATAGACAGCCCTGTTTTCATACATAGAAGCAACAGAAGAATACCCTCCCTGAGGCTGCCAAGAAAGAGCTGGACTATTGAATGTACTGTGTATGGAGTACTGAGATCCAGGCACATAGATCCCATGACTCCTCCAGGCATTGGGGCACCTGAGTAACCAGTAATTCGCAGATGATTCAGGTAGATTAGCATCACATTTTTCAACCTCAGGAAAAAATCAGCAGGAAATTGGAAGAAAGCTGAGAACCAGAAATTTTCTTGTGGTCACAGTGTCTGCATTAAGTTTTTATAAATTTTATTTATGCATTTTTTACCAATGATCACTAAAGTAAATAAAAGAACTAATGAAGATTTGCAAAGGATGTCACAGTACTAGATGACTACACAATAACAGAGAAGATGAAATTCAGTGTAGAGAAATGCAAAGGGAGTTGCTTTGTGAGGAAAAAAAAATGCAGCATTACATATATATATGACAGATCTCAGCAGACTAGTACTAATCAGGAGTAAGATTCTGGGATCACCATATAAACTTTTGGTGAAAATTGCAGTTTAATGTCTAGCACCATCTCAGAAGAAACACTGTCAGGAATTAATAGATGTGGAAATGGAGTACTGTTGTGGTTTTGCCCAGTCGGCCAGCCCCTGGGGCTAAGAATGGTTTTGCCCAGGTGAATTTCCGGACAAGAAGCCAATTAAAACTCTCAGTAACGCCTTTGCTAATTACATATTTAATAAAACAGAAGAGAAGGGGATTGCACAGTTGAAATTAGGGGCAGCAGCCATGTAGAAGAGCAGCGGGCCCGAGGAGGGCCAGGCCCCTTCCTCCCCCAGCCCTAGGCCAGGGGCAAGTGTAGCACTGAAGCCCCCTCTTCTCTCCTGTAAGAAAGTGAAGAAAAAAATGTTTAAAAGATGAATTGCTTGGACAGAAACTGCAGCAGAAGAAATTCCAGCAAAGAGATAATGGAGTGTCCAAGGTCCAAACTGGCAGCCGGAGGAGAGAGAAGAACTGTGCAAAGGGGACTTGTTTCTTCCCCTTTTTGTTCTCTCCCTTCAGCAAGGAAAAGACTGAAAAATAAATCCCTGCCACCTATGAAAGTTGTGGAAGAGTCTACACTGGAGCAAGTTGATGCATGAAGAAGTTGAGACTTCATGAGACACCTAAGGTGAGGCAAAGTCCTGTTGAAGATTTGTTACCCTGAGAGAGACGAGACTTACGCTGGAGCGAAAGACGGCTCAGGTAAGCTTGGGATCTGAGTGAGAAATCTATGCTGCTGCTGCTGGAGATTTGTGACCCTGAAAAAACCCACGTTGGAGCGAAGATGGCTCAGGTGGGATGTTGGGATCCGAGTGTGGAATCCATGCTAGACCCATGCCGAGAGGTCTATCAAGGACTGTTTTTCCATGGGAAGGGACGTTCATAGGGAACAGGGGTGGACTCATAAACCATCATCCCCTGTAACCCTGTGGAAGAAGATCCATGGTAGGCAAGTGTCCCCTTGCAAGCCCATGGAAGAGAAGACCTTTAGGGCCTGGGTAACCCCCCAGCCTCTGGTCTTAGCCTAGGAGGGGGGTAGGTTCAGTCCTGGAAGCCAACAGAGAGAAAAAGAAAGAATTCCAGCTGTGACAAGAGTGCTGCAGAGTTACTGGAGAGAGAGCTAGAACTCCGAGAATGGAGAAAAAGACTGCTTCTCCTCCTTGGACTAATATAAAAGGGAGGAGGAGTATTTCTGTAAATACTTAATACTTTTACTTAAGTAGAATTATTGTAGATATAGTTCTTTAGTAGCTTTTATTTTGATTTTACTAATAATAAATGTTCATATTATTTTCCCTAAATTCAATCTCTTTTGTCTGCATAAACCTTCTCTCAACTAGTGGTAATTTTGTGGGGGGTGTGAAAGCAAACTGACCCAGAGCAAAACCACGACGTACATAAAGAAAGGGAGCCTACAAGAAAGATGGAGAGTGTTTACAAGGGGGAATGGCTTCACACTGACAGAGGGCAGGATTATATTGGATTTTAGGAAGAAATTCTTCCCTGTGAGGGTCATGAGGCCCTGGCACAGGTTCTCAGAGAAGCTGTGGATGCTCCACCCCTGGAAGTGTTCAAGGCCAGGTTGGACAAAGCTCTGAGTAACCTGTTCTAGTGAAAGGTGTCTCTGCCCATGGCAGGGGAGTGGAATGAGGTAATACTTAAGCTACCTTCCAACCCAAACCATTCCGGGATTCTGTGCTTCTATGAAACATCATGAATGTATTGAATAGCATGCACAGTTCTGTCTTACCACCTCATGGGCTGCGAGGTGCTGGAAAAGCCACAGTGAAGATAGCAGGGTGATCCTTTTAGGGCTTCCAAGTAAGGAAAATTTTAAAAGACCAGAAATACTTAACTTTGAAAGCAGACAACTGCAAGAGTAAGAGGCATGGAGAAGGAAAATAGGGACTGGTGCTCATTGTCTCTTCTGATACAGGAATTCAGGGACAGCAAAGGAAATGGTCATGCAGGGGTTTTCACTTCTCTACACAATGCATAGGCTGTGAAATTCTTTACTGTGGAATCTAGAGATGTCAAAGGTTTACAATGGGCTCAGACCCACACCTGGGGTGTTTTACAGCCAGAAAACACAAAAAAAAGGACAGTCAGAATGTAAATTAGTTTTTCTTTTAGCTTTTGTTCCCCAAGACAAAACCTAGGGATTGCCAACATCTGAGCTTCTTTTCACTTTTCAATGCTTGCAAGCAGCTCCACTGCATCCCATGTTCCATAAAGGCTACTTCCAGCTGACAAAAGAAAAAAAACCACCTTTTTTTATTCTGATAAACAAGGCATTTTGCATTTAACAACATGGGCATTCTTGCTTGCATCACTGGCCTTTGATGGTGCCCACAAACCATCCAACTCCTTGGAAGTCACAACTACATGTAGATGGTAAGACTGCTTTCACAGTTATACTACAACTGCCTGATGTCTCCTCTACCTCACCTACCAGCATCCTCTGGCACAGTCAGTGCTCTACGCCATTTTTTGCAACATTTATTTCCTAAGTTATTAAGCTTTAAAAACATTTTACCTTCAACTACTGTCTCCCAGTATTCCATAGCCAGGCACGTGACACCCACGATCCTGCGCTTCAATATTGCCTGGAGTCATTCTCAGCTGCAGAGATCAAGCCCATTTCTGCAGCAGCATGACTGCCTTTTCAGATTTGTATTTCAGAACCTGAAAGTTGTACGGGAATGTGTTCATTGGCCCTTGTAAGAGTGAGGGAAATAAACAATAAAGGAATGAATGAGAGGACTCTCCTGAAAACATGCAAATCATAACTGTCATTTAAGAATCTCCTAATGAAATAGATGCTTGACAGCCTATTCTCATAAGCTATGGAAACTCTGTCCTGGATTGGATCTTGAAATAACCAGTTGTCAAAATCCTACAGGCAGCAGGCAATACCATGTTACCAATCACTTCCCTGGCAAAAGGCTGGGTAGCTGCCCCAAAGGGGACAAGGGATGTTTATGTACTGCAATTGCAACCAAACAAATTAAATTCTTTGATAAACAAAGGGATAATAGAAATAGCAATAATTCAAAGCCAGCTCATCTCCTTTTTGACCTGTCTTTGATTCCAGCAGAATCAGGCTCCCTGATTTGGGGAGCACTTTAAGCTAGACCTGATTTCTGCAGCATAACCATCACCCACGGCACCATGTTCAGCTGGAAACGAAGCCACAGATGTACCTGCCACTTCTCAGTTCTGAAATATGTGTGTATTTCTGAAGGACATCCACTTGTGAAAACCACAATTGGTCAGATCTATCTATCCATTATATTCCTTGACAAATTAAAGTAACAGTCCAGAGCTCTAGTGCATCAATTTAAAAATACATAATTCCCAGTTTAACAGGTTTTAGGCCACTAAAACCCAAAATATGCTTCCTATTTACTGCTCTAATGTATTTAAATGCTATTCCATTTATATCAATTTAATTGGTGTTACACTTTCCACAAAACAGCTACCCTAACTCCTCTTAAATGATGCTGTTTGAAATGACTGATTTTTTCTTAAAAATCAGATAAATCTGTTTATGTGTACAAAACCCCTTATGGCCACTTGCTTAGCTGTTAATGCTTTTTTTTTCCTTTTTGTTTTCTTTTACCTCTGATAGGCTCACAGTTGATGGATGCAGTACAACTGCCATCTAATTAAATTGCTGGAGAGTTTAGCAGCCGATAAATACAGTTTATCAAAAAGCCATCATTCAAGCTCTCACTTAGAGATACTGGTAAGTCCATTAAACCAATGTAAGCAACTTTTAAATAAGACACTTCAGTTCTAGTACATATCCAGAAGATGACTTCCATTTTACTTTATGATAATTTTCAATAGCAGAATATTATATAAGCACAAGCAAAGTAACATTTGGAACAACTAATTCAACAAAAGGAGGTGGCACTGTGCACAGTCTCTCGAAAGCATTTTTAAAAGTATGTTTTCTTCAGTGTAGGCAGCACACTGAGTCACAGCATAAATATAACTGTGCACACATCCCCACTGTCTATTTACACATACAGCAAGATCAGGCTGTGGTACAAGAGCACTAAGGATATTTCTCTTCTGGGTGGTCTCATGTTCACAGGCAGCTGCCCCGTGGCCTTGCAGATTTTCTAGACAGTGGATCTGTGCAACCACTGGTCCCTTTAGTCACAAACTAACCCCAGCTACTCCAGCATTTGTGAAACAAATTCAAACCCATGAAGGGAAATGAATATTCCATTTTTAGGCTCAAGTCTAAATGAATGAATGAATAATGATTTGGGTATTTCAGCTGACCTGGATTCAGTTAGAAATTCAGTCAAGTTATCTGATCTTTAGAAATCACCTGTTCTTTTGATGGTTTAGCTTCAGTATTAAAAATCTGAAAAACTTACAAATTTGGGTTTGTGTTTTAACTTTCATTGATTTTTGCAGCATGGTCAAAATGATACACTCTTGTAAATCAGAGAATAACAACCAGTCTTATTCTGTAATTACATGACCATAAAGAGAAACATAAATGCAATACCATACCTCTACTTTAGTTTTTAACCTATTTGTCGTTCATTGTTTGTAGATCACTCAAGACTAATAAATTCTGAGCCAAACAGTTTTCATAAGTAAAATTTTAGCCACAAAGTGAATTCATTGATTTTCTCCATTTTTGCATTACTGCACACAAAAGCACCAAAAGCCCAGAAAAACCCCACAAAAATTACCAATGCATTCCTTACAGGCACTTGAGACAATATTGCTGCAAATTGCTGACTTCAGTATTCCAGCAGTGTTTCAGGCTCTAGTTTGAATGAGTTAAAGTTTCTCATATTACAATTCCACAGTACCGAATTTCTATGCAACGAAATCCTATATAGTCACAAAGCCCTCTGTCTTATTGGAGCCATACATAAAAAATGGAGTACCTTCACTGTTACCCTAAGTCATTTATTTATTTTTTCATAAAATGCCAGCCTTAAATGTTTTATGACATCAGCCAGCAAAGGCAAGCCACTTACACCATATATTCAAACAGAAAAAGTGCAGTTCCATCAAACATACCTCCACAAGCCTGCTGGTGTGTTCTTGAAATATAGCAGCATATTCCTTTATTTCTTTCTCTCTTCCATTTTTAGCAGCTTCAATGAGAACTAGAAGTGGAACAGTGGTATCTAAGAAGGAGTCTGAGATGTGATCTATAATGGCTTTACGGAGCTGCAAAAGAAAGCATCACATTAGTACCTGCTAACTGGCTATTTGTTAAAGTCTGTTATAATTACTGGCCATTAATATTTTATAACATAAACATGTACACACTGTACTCCTGCTTTATTTGCAAGATTGTGTGTCTGAAACCTACTGCAGCTGCAATTTATCTATTACACAGAAAACTGTATTTAATTTTAGTGACAATTTTCATATACCACTAGCTAAATATGCATGTTTGCAAGTGTGAATGTCTGTGTGTGAGTACAGATACATAAACCACTTAGAACATATACTACTTTTGTTGAAATCAAGGGAGCCAAACAAATATTCACCTTCCCTGATGAATAGAATAGACTACTTACATGATTTCACATGTGAAAAATTAGTTAGACCAGATCTCATGTCTCCTGGGTATTGTCCCTTGTAACTCAGATGCCAAGGGAGAAGTCTATTTAATTTTACAAGGAAAATATTAATATAATTATGTCTGCACTCCCAAAATAGTCTCCATCACACGTTTTCATAATTGTAAAATTACCCACATATTTTCTTGTTGGGAAATCCAACAACACAGTCTGATTTGCAAGATAGTTGCCTTCACGGTAATTATGCCAATGAGATTACTGATTATGCCACCTGATAAAGTACTAATAGAGCAAGAAGAACTATAAATGAGTCTGCAGTTCAATTTTCTCTGCTTAAATTAATTGTTCTTGAACTTTTTACTTAAATTATTAACGAAGTGTAACATTCTGCCACAAATTATCTCCTTTAAATTAGGTTGCACATAAGCTTATAACTGATCTCTGGGACGTTACTGCATTTAAGGGGTTATTCTGCATGTTATAAACCTATACACTACAATTATTCCTTTTAATCATTAAACACTCAACCAGTTGTAGCAACACATGCAGTGCAACTAAATTATCAAGTTAACTGAATTTTCCTACTGCAAAGATGTTGCTTTTACAGTATATAGAAAAGATATTGATTGGAACAGAAAAGGAAACTAAATGTTTTGAAGCTCTTACAGGTTGACAGGGTTGTTGCCCAAGTAGATGTTTTCTCTTAGAAGTTTGCCCCAATGCATCTGTGTGAAAAGTCAGTAGAAGTAAAGGCTCCTACCACTAGAAAAATGCAAAAAACACATCTTTTTGATACTGTTGTGCTTGTAGGTAGGGCAGTGACCACGCACAGCAGAAATAATAGTAGAGAAGTCTGTTGATTATGAGGACAAGATCTGGATATGAATTCCACTACTAGCTTTGGGATAACCTCACTATCTATATCTCTCATTGACTCACCAGGGGGACAGACAAATCTTCCAAAAAAACACAAGTTTAGAATGGTTTCTTTGTCTTCTAACTTACTGTATCTATCCCATTGGGATATACTATCTGCATATATTATATGTTCTGAAAAGGAATTCAGAAAGAGAAAGTCTATGTGATTCCAATAAAAAATTGGATTTTTTACATTCTCAGCTTCATGCTGGCTGGAATTTAAAAAAAAAAAAAAAAAAAAAAAAAAAAAAAAAAAAAAAAAAAAAAAAAAAAAAAAAAAAAAAAAAAAAAAAAAAAAAAAGTATTAAAAAGTTTTGAAAACTTTCACTAGCAGGAACAAATATGTTGAACCTCCAGCCCTGGTAAGTTACCTGTTAAAATTTTTCTGCTGAAGAAAAAAAGACATTTTTTTCCTGTTTAAAATTAAGTACATGAATGTGACCTCGATGAATCACAGTTTAAAACTTAAGATTTCACTTTAAAACAAAAAGCTAGGGAACCATTATATTCATGGCTGATGATTCATTATCTCCAAGAGAAATATTTTTTGGTTCTGCACAGCCCAGGCTGTAGGACTTTCACAGCCTTAGCGTATTATTTGAGGACCAGTGACTGTAATAACCTCAGTCACATTTGTGGTGAGCTTGAGGCATCCAATTTCAAACCAGTAGCCTAATTTTATCTCTCATTGCATAATTCTTTGCTATCGCTTTTTACTAGTTTGCTTGGTTTAATTAACCTTTCACATATAAATTATCATTATTATTTTGTTCTAAGAAATATATGAAGCTGAGATTTTCAAAGGATGGCTTGTGTAGCATTACAGAACCGAGAAACACAATGTAGAACAAAAGAGGGAAAAGACAAAAGAAAAAAAGGAATATCTGAAGCAATATCTATTTCTTTTCATCCTAAGCATAACAATCACTGTTTTCATGACTCAGTAAGTCTGACTCTGGCCACCTCTAGAGCAAAATGCTAAAAGCAAATCAGATAGGGAGGCTTATAAACAGACAAAGGACAGCAGCAACAGTGCTGGCAGGCAATGCTAGGGAAGTTATTGGGCTATAATTAAAACTTTTCTCATATCATAACTGAAAGAGACACCATCACAAGAGGGAAAGCAGGGGAGCATGATGCCTGACAAACTGTTTTATTTTTAAGATGCAAGGTCTTCTTCTTATTCTTTGAGCAGACTGTTACAGAAGCAGAGGCATGGGGAATTTTTGTTTTGATATCAAAGTGCATTATAAAATAATACAGAAACATGTTGTTTATAAAACATGGGGCATAAGGTTGTTAAAAGCAGGGGAAGGTAGAGAAGAAAATGCCAGCAGCTGTTTACAACACTATTAAACATCAGTATTCTGATGAGTACAGAAAACTGTGTTTGCCTCTATTTGCCTTCTGCCTCAAAAGACCAGCCTGGCAAAAGTCCTGGACAAACCACAGATTAGTTATTATTGAGGGATCTCTCTTTCCCGTCTCTAAGTGGTGCCAGGAAGGCAATCTCCTTTGTGTTGAGAAAAAGCTATCCATGATGAAGTAGCAGCATAGAAATATAAGAATATCCTGAGGAATAACATTTATAAAAACAACCAAGCAGCCAACACTGCAGAACAACCATAGGAGAAACATCTGCGCAGCCCATTCACGCTACACTGGGAAACAACTGGGAGGCAAGAACCGAGTATGGTAATTTTCCATAATTAGAAATTAGAATGAATAGGAAATTCCTTCTTAAATATTCATACAGCTCTACAAGGAAGGAACAGTGACCTAGGCAAAACTACACACACAGAAATGGCATGCACAGCTCTGGCACAAAACAAGGAAAAATCAAAACAATGCAGAATAGCTTAAAATCCCCACAAGTTGCGGCCAAGTTCTTGAAGTGAATGCAAATCACTTCCTTTGAAAGCCAGAGACCTTTGACAACTTCCAGGATAAACTACTATTGAGATGGCTACCTTTGCCTTCAGGTCTTGCCAGACATCAGACTTCTTTCACTTCCTGAGGTCTACAAAGGTGTTCCAAAGGGGGCCATGGCACAACCCACAATCAGGCTGGTGCCTGGGCCAGTATCTGTGTGACAGTTCTGTTTAAAGAGTGCTACTGAAGAGACTTCAAAGATGAAAGTTTATAAGGTTTCGTGTTTAACCCCAATTTTGCAGAGGCAATGCCAGCAATGACTGAAAGCAGAGTGCAACACCATAGGCCCAAATCCACTGTAAGTGACTGATGGAATAGCAGAGAAAGTACACAGTATTATTTTTTTTAAAAGGATTATAAAAGCTATAAAAGAGTAGAGCAAACAACAATTTTCATGTTTCTTATAAAATTGCTGGGAGATAAAATAATGAATGTTCATAAGTGAAAGCAAATAAGACTCTATGGCAATATCTGCTGGCACAGAACTCCCAATTTCACGTTTCCCAGATCAGGAATTAAGCCTGGAGTAGGCACCATTCCTAAAACAATTTTTATGCAATTCACAAGTATGAACATAAAACGGGAGATAGATGAAATATTTCTCATAAATACTTTCCAGTGGAAAATGTCAAGAAGCCACAGAGCTATTCTGGTTAGAGAAGATTACTGGTTCTAGATTGGCTATAAATTGGGCATAATTACATTCAACCTGAACATTTTCCAAAGGTTTACAGAAAGACACGAATTAGTTAACAGCTTTTAACCACTGTAATAGGGTCTATAAACTCCTATAAGATGGAGTTTCATTAACTCATGGAAGAGATTGTAGGACAGAATGGGATTGTTCCTAGACACACTGGGCTTGTGATGCAAGTTGCCAGCTCTCTTAACTGAACATATTTTCGACAGAATGTAAGCAGAAATCAGATAGCTAGTTAGTAACAAATATATAAATATACATTTATATGATATTCTTCTCATCTTTTTGTTCCAACAACCGATAATAGTTCAAGCTTATCTAAAACAAAAATAATCTCGAATAATTACTGATATATATCTATAGAAAATATATATTTAGAAATGTGTGCATGCAGAAATTTGCCTATGTACAAATATATATTCAGCCAGAATAACTTGGATTTTTCCCAGAGTTTTGAAAACTTGTATGTATATATCTCACAGAACAGGGCAACTATCTTCAGTATTTTTTTAATATGATAAAAAAAAATCTTTGTTTTCAACGTGCATAAACTGAAAACAGCAATTTTGAAAGGCACCCTTCAAGACCCTTTTCTACTTCTTCCTTTCCCCAGGTTGCTCACCTGTCTGCGAAGGTCTCTTGTCTTCTTGCACATACTGTCTATGGCAACATTCAAGGCATTACTTCTCTCTTTCTTGTCAGTCTGTAATAAATGGAAAAGAAAACACAAAAATGGTTAATTGGGCTTTCTTAGCAAGCATGTCCTTTGTGCCCTCAGTTCATCAGAGTATTTGGTAAATCATACATGTGCACAGATTTTTCAAATTTTAATATGTTTCAAGAGCCAATATTCATGGGATGCCAACTTGTGGTGCTAAGCATAATTTGCTGAACAAAAACTTATGCTTTAGTAGCAGTGTATGGGAACAAAATTAAAAACGTTTCAACTTCTGAATTGCTGTAATACTCTTAGTATAATCCAGGGTTACTTGCAGAACAACATTAATATAATTATTATTAATATTATTAATATTGCTGTCAAACCATTATCACCACATTCATGTGAAAAACAATGTTATCTCTCTACAGACAACTTATAAATTCAGATGCCCACAATGCAGTTTGGTAATGCTTTAGTCTGCAGCATTCATTATTTAACTCCCGTAAAACAGAAGGGGTGAGTTTCAAAACGTTCAAGGTGTTGCAGTGAAATTATGTTGTTTCATTGCTCATGAAAAGGCATTTCTTCATTTAACAGCACATTCATTCTCAGCATCCAGAAGACTGAGTTCTTGAGATATTTGAGAGGTCTTAAGAGAATCAGTTGTACACTTCCAAAACAATCTCATTTTTTTTTTCATTTCTACCTATAGGCAAAGTGCTTATGTTATCATTGTTAGCTATTTGAAAAGTGCAGTTAACACTTTTATTGGACTGCCCAGAATATTTTCTGTACAATATCATCATAATATCTCTGTGTCTACTAGCTGGTTGGAATATTTTTTCCCTGTTAGTAAAGAAACTACAGGAAAAACCAAAATGTCTGATGAAGTTTGTTGTTTGTTTCCCTAAAGCAAACAACCACTACTCACTACCTTTGGACTGCCCTGATCTGAAGGAAATAACCACAAGCAATGAATGTGTCTTTACACAAAGCCTTAAGTCAGCACACATGACATTTACAGCAAAAAGCACCAGATTCTCATAAACGTTGAAGAAATAACTATGTATACCGACCACAATATTTGGACTTCAGGTAGAGTACACCAGGATGTCTATATTATGAACATGACTACTTTGTTTTGTAAATAATATTGAAATTAATATAGAATTTATAATATCTCAGTAAGCATCTTGTTGTGTCAGCTTGATCTGTCTACCACATAACAAGGCACCTTGTTATCTACAATAAATCTTACTTCAGTCAGAGTTATTTCCTTGCTAAAAAAGAAAAACAAAACCAAAACATAATCTGTTAACAGAGCAATATGCTTAATATCAAAGCAAAGACTAGAGATGATGAGGAAAAAACCTTTACATTAAAAATGAACGTGCAATGTAATAAAATGAATGCCTTGAAATTATTAGTCTGAAAGGAACAACCACTTTAAAAATTGAGCTTAAATATATTCAGTGGGACTTAGAAGTTCTCCCATGATTTTCTATTTCTGAAATTGCTCACAGTCATTGCAGGAAACAGATGATCAAACACAGGTCTTGGAGAAAGGCCTGCGCTTCACCTTAAAACCTTCGAGGAATCCCTAAACATAGATATTCACTTTTTGTATCACAGTAGTGCAATCGGTTCTCACACCAAAGCTTGCATAGCCACCAAAGCAAATTATGACTTCTCTACTATGTTTTTTAAATTACTGTCAAACTTGATAACAAAACTGACTCCTTTAAAACTACTAGGTAAACAGGGCCAGTAAAAGCACAGTGGATACAACTCAGTTTATGGCTATGAATTTTCAGACTACAAAGATGCACTGGCACATCCTCTGAAAGCTTTATAGTTAGAGCCTATTTTCTACCAAGACAGAATCGGTGTAAAATACTGGGATTTTTTTAATTTTTTTAAGGGCTCTAGTAATGTGTAACTTCAAAAGTTGGCAACTAATGATACAACTGGCTCTAAGCAAACCTAAACCTAAACCACTCAGGCAATGAGTGGCATGTATTGAACAGTCATCACATCATGCCTGGGCTTCATGAACGAAGATTTGAGAAGGGCTCTACCCACGCTTGCTACAAGCACGCTGATGGCTAAAAAGGCCAATGCGAGACAGACAAGTCCAGTTGCAGAAGGCACAGCAGAAAGACTCCCCAGGTGGTATCGACAAGACGCGACTCTTTCTGCATTGTCTTTTCTCCTCGAGAGTGATCCTGCAGGTGTTCTCAAAAGAAGCAGCAGCATTATAGATGGTGTGTCTCCAGGTCTCCTGATTGGAGGCCAGGGTAGACCAGTGGTGGTGATCAATATGGTCAAGGTTGAGGGATTGTTTCAGGCAGTCCTTGTATCTCCTCTTTGGGACACCTCTCTTGTGGCAGCCAGTGGCAAGTTCCCCATAGAGCACAATCTTAGGAAGGCAGTAGTCCTGCATCCTGGAGACGTGCCCTGCCCAGTGCAGCTGTGTTCTCAGCAGCATGGCCTCAATGCTCGTGACTGCTCTCGCTTCATGAGGACCAGCGCGGTCAAGTCAGATATGGCAATGCACTTTCTGAGCCCTTTCCAATAACCAATGGTGTGAAGCAAGGCTGCGTTCTTGCACCAACTTTATTCACAGTCTTCTTCAGCATGATGCTCCAAAGGGCCACGGCAGACCTCGATAATGAAAACGGTATCTACATTCGACATTGTACCGATGGGAACCTATTCAACCTAAGGCAACTGAAGGTCCACACTAAGACCTTAAATCATCTTGTCCGTGAGCTGCTTTACGCTGACGATGCCACCCTCATTGCCCACACAGAAATAGCTCTGCAGTGTTTGACATCCTGCTTTGCAGAGGCTGCTGAGCTTTTTGGGCTGGAAGTCAGTTTGAAGAAAACAGAAGTTTTCTATCAGCCTGCTCCTCAGGAAGTCTCCCATCATCCCCATATCACCACTGGTGAAACAGAGCTCAGATCAGTCCAGCAGTTTAATTACCTGGGAAGCATCATCTCCTCGGACGGTAAGATTGATGAAGAAATAGACAACAGGTTAGCAAGGGCATAAAGAGCTTTTGGTAAACTCCATAAAAGAGTGTGGCAAAACAAATACCTGAAGAAAAGCACAAAGATCAGCATTTACAGAGCCATTGTACTGTCCACTCTTTTATATGGGTCTGAATCATGGGTCATTTACCAGCACCACTTGCGTTTCTTAGAACGCTTCCATCAGCGCTGCCTCCATACAATCCTAAACGTTGAACAGTAAAAAAGTAAAAAAAATTATTTTCTTTGCAAATTCTTTACATTGCCAATGTCTAGAAAGCAAATCTAACTATAACTTAAGTTATTCTTCACCTAGTGTTTTTCCCAAGAGCTAAATAAGCTGTAAAATGCAGCTTCAGGCTGTAGAACGTGGACATTTCCAGAATGCAGGTAAACCTCATAACTGTAGGCTCTCATTCTTCTTCAAAGAAAGTTAAACAGCAAAAAACCCACGCTACTGTTTGCATAAATCCTGCTTATAAAAACTTTGGAATTTCTAAACTGTGTACAGTCTTTTGAAGTCAGAGGGGCACCTGACTACAAAGTCTCCTGTGGGAACACTCCTAAACATCAATGGCCTCATGCTGTGTTCTCCAATCGCCCATTGGCCCCAAGCACCTTTGGATGCTGAATTACCCCTTCAAGTTTTCATTCTTCTGCACACTTCCAACTCAGATCTGCAATGACAGTTACAGTTCAAGATCTACACTAGATGATTACACTTTGTAAAAACTGAAAAAGACCAGATTTCGTATTTTTAAAGTATCTATTAAAATTATGTCATAGTGGAACTAAAGGTGATCCGAACACCTCTCCACTGTTCCACTCTCCAGTGATGGAGCTCACAGGTCTGTATTTGCAATATTCTGCATCTGCTTGTCTATTAACATTCTTTTCATGACTGCTGTACTTCAGAACAAGCAAGTCTATCCTGAAATAGTTCCTTCTTGTGCAGGGTGACTGAATTAGGAAAAGGGGTAGGAAAATTATGCACATTATTCTGGGCCTGGATTTTGAAATTCAGGCAGTTGAGCTCTCTGCTTTCAGTTCTCCTGCATTCACCTCCTATTTTTTTCTGTTAAATATATGTAATAGCAGCAATATGGCTCCCTTGTAAAGGTCCTAAAAACAATATCCAGCTCCTATTATAATGCATTTTTAAAATCTGAAACATTTTACAAGCACTAAGTCCCACTCTTATTAATATTCCACTAAGTGAAAATAAGTATTTTTAATTAACACTGGATAGCCTGAAGATAATGCTGGGTATTGCCAATAATAATACAGGCCTATCTATTTCACACACTGGCAAACAACATTATTGAATGACTGAAAAACCACATGTGCAGAAAATCTTTCCTGCTCGATTTTCATTTAAAACAATCCATATCTAAGGGCAGATTCTCAACTGAAACACAGGACTATCTCCCCATTGTGTTTAATGGAGTTCATTTAAATCATGATATGGTCAGGACTATTTAAATTATCATCTAATTTCTTCTAGTACTGAGGCCAATAGACATGAACTAAATTTATAAACACTTACATAAAAAAGGATATATAAGAGGATACAATGAGCCATAAGTATTAAAACAGCAAATACTATTAGTATTCATTAAATCATTCAATGAACACTCCCACTTTAGCCATAACCCAGAATGCAGATACAACATAGAACTGGAGTACTCTCAGTAGCAGGACTAAACCAAACAAGTCAAATGGAGCCAGTTTATTTGGGTATGTATTGGTGATAAAGTATTCACAAGGATTTACTGAAACCTTGCAAGACACTACTCCTTAGGGAAATCACTTTTGCATCCTCTCTGAAGGTCCTGAGCCTCTACTTGATATAGAGGGTGGGGAGAGAGAATTAATTTGGTAGGTTGAGGTTTTGCTTTGTAAATAGTCCCTCAAAATACCCATATTTAAAAACAAAAAAACCACACAAGCCCCCCCCCCCCCCCCAACTAAACAAAAACCAAAAAGGAAAACAAACTTTTAAAAGTAAACTGTAACAGGCCTTCACGAAGCATCCCTGGATAATTTGGACATACACATCTGAAGCAGATATTGGTATTTCAAAGATAAAATAATAATTATTCAGAACTAGTCATACATATTCAAAACCACATCTGTAGTCTCTAGCCTTTCCATGCTGTGGGGTAAAAAGGAGCACTTCCATGATGAGAACAGATACCTCCTGAATTCCATACTCTGGAACAGCTGGAGTCTTAGCTATATATTTAAAAACTACTTTACTTTCATCCTAAAGGATTCCTTCAAATATCTATGTGGCAACACCAAGGTGAGGAAATATTTTCCCTGGTTTTATGCAGAGCCTCAAGACAAAACAGCCAAATTGGGATCCAGACCCCACACTGCACTGGTGGTCAGGGCCCATCTAGGTTGCCTGTACAGGGGAAGTGATATTGGAGCAGGGAATGCAAAATCTGGAGCTTGAGCCTCACTCTGAATTTTTAAGAACTGCCTCCCTCAGCCAAGCTGTCTGTAAGGAAATAAATATCTACAAATGTAGTGAAGGGTTATAAACACACCACACCAATATCAGTCCAGCTATATTACACTCATCTGTGAGTGCCACAACTACACAAATACGAAGCCATGAAAAATTTATCTCGACAGGCACCCTGACTTTTCTTTCCTTAAACACCACTATAAAGTGTTATTTGCAAACACACAAAGGAGTGTGTTTCCTGATGTTTGAGGGTATTCAGATGGAACTTCATCTTGCCTTCCTGGGTTTACGTATTAATCTAAAAAAATATAAGTTGAAACAAAGCAGTGGTACTTCATGGGAATGTTTCAAATTACACACATTTTCAAAACCAAATACATAACTTTAAGCCATATAGTACTCAAAGACTCTCCTGAAAATAGATTTCCATACTGAAAGACCTATGGCCCCAAAACATGCTTTGTTTCATGGGATGTGTCTGTTCCCAAATACTCATTGTATAATCCTGGGAGGAATGAATACAAGAAAGAAATCCAATCTGCTGCCATAACTTTCTTTGTTTATCACAGAATCACATAATGGTTTGGTTTGGAAGGGACTTAAAAGATCATCTCATTGCAATCCCCTGCAGGAACACTTTCCACTAGCCCAGGTTGCTCCAAGCCCCATCCAGCCTGACCTTGGACACTTCCAGGGATGGTGCAGCCGCAGCTTCTCGGGGCAACCTGTGCCAGGGCCTCACCACCCTCACAGGGTGAATTTCTACCCAATATCTAATCCAAGTCTGCCCTCTGTCAACTGTCTCCAGCACTGTACCATGACTCTGCAATAAACATATTTTGATTTAGTTCCATGCATTCCATGACAATTATATTTTAAAAAAGACCAGCACATTTATCGAAATCAGTTCTCTATGGAAATATTAAAAAAAAAAAGTCAAGCTAAAAGGTAAACACCAATCAATACTACAATAAGTTAATAAATGTCAGAGGTCTAATTAAATAGCTGATGATGTAGACTGAAAATAATCCTATACTTAGTAATTATAGAGTTCTGTACATTGTACCTTAATTAAAATAAAAAAATAAAAATGAACCATCATACAACTTAGAACATTAAAGCAAAGTCAGAGCCTCTAATGGGATACCAAGCATTTTATGTCCGTTGTTACAATTAAGCATTTAACATTAAATTATTTTTTTTTATATGGAGCTTATAAATGGTTCTTCTTTTAGGTTATAAAGTCATAGCAAATTCTAAACAAAACCATACTATGAAATAAAAATTGTATAAAAAGCAGTGACACAATTTATTTTCCATGTTGAAACAATGATGTCATTACTTCGGAAATTCGCACACCTGAATTTGCTGTGCAAAGAGAAAAATATTTTTTTTTCATACCCAGCTCATAGAAACCCTGATCTTTCAAATCCTAAGTCACAAAGTAAAGACACCTGCATCAAAAAAACCCCAAGCTTATAAGCCTTTATAAGGGAAGATTCAGTTCAATGTAAAGTTCAGTTGCAGACTTTCTTTATATTAAAACATATGAACTACTAGAGAAGGGTCAAGAGGCTTGACATCTTGATTACAGTTGGTTTCCTTCTGCCAATATTAGTTAACACAGTGCTTCAGTCATCAGTAACTAAATAAAAGTAATATCACTTCTTACATTCTTTGCTGGGATGAGACAAAGGATTTGTCATCTTGAAGGTCACACAGAGTGAAAAAAAAATACAAGATTAGTGTCTGGCTACGAAACACCTCTGAGAAGTGCCGAGTCTGGGGCAGAATCTCTTTCTATTTCCTTGGACCATTTTGGATATCACTGGGCCCTAGGAATATTTGCCCCTTAAATGTAGAATTCATAAATTCATAAATTCATAAATTCATAAATATCATTTTACCCTTCAAATTTCCAGCTTGCTCCTCTAAGTGCAATGTCAAAGTGAAAAACAAGATCCTTTGTTAAAGGTCACTTAACTAGTTCAATAAACCAAAACAATGATCTTCTCCAAACCAGTAGATCTCAACAGACAAGTTGATTTGAACACAAAAGGAAGCCAGTTATTAACAGCTCTAGTTTTCAAGTCTGTCTCATGCTTTCAAACAAACTTTTTTCAAGATCTCTTTATTCTGCATCCTGGAAGTGGACAGGAATAACTTTTTGAGTGCAGAAAACCTCATGGAAACCTGGAACTATATAGATGTTATACACACAGGATCCACAGCAGTGACTCCTTATTAACTTCTGCCCAAGAAATCTCTTAAATGAACATTTTATAAGTTATTCAAGGAATCCTCTGACAAGACAGCAAAGGCAGAACTTAACATTTCTGACATTTTAAAGGACAAAAATCCTTTCGAAAAGCAAGAGCTCCCAGGCCTTTTCATAGCATTTCAAAGCGTATATTTAAGGTGCATCAAAAGCCTGCAATGGGAAATTAATTTATGCATATAGTTATTAGCTTTCATCTTTAATAGAGGGAACACAAAGAATGAACAACCCACTAGTTCTTTAAGTTGAAAATCACTGTATTCACTCAGTGACACAGATTCCTTACTCTAATACACCCACCCTAGTGCACTTTCCTAATGATACCTGACTCAAGAAAACATATTTTTAAGTATATTAAAAAAAAAAAAAATTAAAAAAGGGGGGAGGGGAGGGAGGGCAGGAACCCAAACCCTACAAGGGCATAGAAAACAATATGTGAACTGAGTAAACGGGGATTCTTTCATGTGGAACTGTTTCTCATCTGTTTCTCATTATATATAGGGTTTTTTGTTTTCCTCAACAGCTTCAATATGAGATTGTTAATTTTCTCCTTTTCAAGCCATCATGGAATACTCCCTCTGAATCTAATGCAGTGAGATGTGAAGTACCTTCTAAGAAATTAATTATCTCAACCTCTACTGGTATCAACTGGAGTACCAAGGACTCTCCTCACTGTGTGAATTAGCCTTTCTCAATTAATATGCAGGAAAAGACTCAAATTGAAAGCCTATCAGTGTAACTCTCTTTTAGCATTCAGTTGCATATAGTTTGTAACGCCACAAATTTAATTCTAAATAAGCACGTATAAAACAGCCTAAAAAACCCCCAAACAAAGATTTAGAACATGTAAGCTTTTAATTATTAAAAAAAAAAAATTCAACACTGAAATTTTCAGATCCTAATTCATCCAAAAATATCAGAAAGAATTATGCTGGAATATGCATAATATTGCGCATTTTAATCCACTCTCCAAAACAATGGTGTCAGTCCAGTGAAGCTGGGGAGACTGGCCAGACTATCTCAAAGGACAGAGCTGGACCCCGGGATATTAAATTCTCTTGAAAGTGACTGTAACCCAGACAAAGGATGAAAGGAGGAACCTCTGCTGTTTTCAATTTTTATTGTTTCGTTCTGATACACAAGAAAGAATGTATCATTATATCAGGTTTCTTCCTACTTTTTTCACATTGGGAATCTTAGAAAAATTCAGCATGATTCCAAGTTGATCCTAAAAAACACCCATATTTTTCTAGCACTTTTTTGGGGGAAAGTGTCCCAGAAAGAGAATTGTCATAACTGGTATGTTGCAAAGCAAATAAAACCACCACTTACTACTTTTAATTCAAAACCCAAAAGCCATAGGCATTTCTTATTCAAAATATGACTGTCCTAATACTTGACAGAGAAACCTTAAGGGTGAAAGATACTTCATTTTGGCTTGTATTTACACTTTAAGCCTATTGAAGGAATCAGCAGGGAGTAAAAAAGATGTTAGATTTCTTTTAATCAGATGTTACTGTCACTGAGAGATGATGCAGGAAGGGCAGGCAAATACAACTAGAAATACAGCAGTATCCAGACTATGGAAGTGACAGTGAAAAGCAGACTTGCGGTTAATCTGCTTTTTACTAAGAAGCAATTTTCTAAGTTTCTAATGCAGAGGTTTTTAATTGAATATCCATCTACCTTTCACCAAAGTTCTGGCACTTTTACAGCAGGAAAATAGAAAATTAGTTGGAGAGAATCTCATCCTACAACAGCAGCATAAGACTTTCCTATGATGAACTATCATATAAATTGCTTAGAGATTATATGCTGCTTTGAGAGGGAGAAAGGGGATGGAGGCAGAAGAAAATTCAAAGTAAAATATAGTGGAGTTGCTGAGACAGTCCTTCTCATCCAGATTGTTTAAAAGTCTTCGCTGCACTCTAAATCAAAAAGTTATGTTCTTAAACAGCAGTCATAAATAGGAAAAAATGTCCAGCACTAAGCTGCTCGACTTCTGCCACACATAGGGACACACTGAGTCACCACAGGTTCCAAATGGGTATTTTTCCAGCATAGCAAAGGCACAACCTGCATTTTTCAAGGAAAACAGTGGTTTTAGATGTGCTATTTTAATGCACAGTGCACTGTATACACAGATTCCAACAGGCTTAAGAGGAGTGTAACAACATTTCAATCAAACTGCATTATAAATATATATATATCTATTTTAAAAATATATAAAGATATTAAAAATATAGGCTTTTTAAAAAAAAGATCTTTCAAGTCCTCGTAGCCACTCCATACCATGCAATAACATCACACTTTCTCCTTATTTTCCCACTATCTCCAGGAGTACCATGAAGAGGTAAGGAAGGTAGAACAAAGAAGGTGATTTCTTTTGTCCTTAATGAAGTTTGCTATGTTTACAGACATTATTCTGAGAAAATCTCTATGATGTTACTCATGATCTCTTACAGAACAGACATGCTATGATACTTTTAACAGAAAACCAAGCACGCTTTTGTACCACACTGGATTGGTGATGAAGATTGATTTCCCTGATTCCCTTGATCTGAGATTTCAGCTATGCCTAGATCAGTAAAGGCATTTGCACTTGAAATTATTCCAAAAACATGTTTATTTGCACTCATACAACTTATATTCTATAACATTTCTGTTATGGAATTCTGTTATTCTATAACAATTCTGTTCTGGAATGATTTGAAGGAAGATGTTTTAAGACAAACCCATGACAGAACTTAGCCTACAGACAGAAACCTTATGAAAATAGCTACTTTTCAGACTCTCAGCTCTAAACCAGGCAAAGGTTGGCCATTTCAAATAACATACATGGGCTTGGCTCAGTTCAAAACTGTACTTTTAAATAAAAGTCAAATGCTGAAGCCTTAAACAGACAAACATTCCCTTTTATAATTCATTAATTTTATTACTTAATCCTTTTATAATTCAGATCAATTAATTTAATTTAACACCACACTGTGATGTAATACGTGAATCTAGGAGGCTGGGAGTCACTTCAGCATGTGCAGTGAATGAAAATCCAGCTTTTAGGGAGAGAACTAAGGTAAATCTCACATTTACGACTACTTCAGCTAAACCCTCACCAGCATCCTGTATGTGTGACTCCAGACTGTATGAATTCCTGTCTTGTCCATACAGAGGACTACAAGGTAAGAGGTAGCAACACAAGACTTTTGGGGGGATTGTCAGAGCAAATAATAGTTGATGCAATCACTTCACCAGGTGAATTCAGTCACTTGGGAACAAAACATACCACTCTTAATAGCAATGCAATGAAATGGCTCCCAGGTGTTATTCCTAGAAGCTCATGACTAAATGTTTCAAACACTCAAATGTTATTAAAAAAAAAAAAGTCACTGTTGTTAATTAGACAAGATCTATTTTACTTCAGATAGATTCTGTTAGCATTTCAGAGGGAACGAACATGAAAGAGATTGACACAAGAGCACTGGAATGATCCATTTACACTGACAACTGCCAGCAAAGAGGCCATTGCATAGCCATTTATTCAACAGATTGACTTGGACAGTGAGAAATCAGTGCATGACTTGAGCTGTTGGATCATCCTCTCAGCACAAGCTCGAACATCCTGGGTTTCTGTGCTACAAGAGAGAAAAAAAACAAAACAAAACAAAACAGAAAAAAAACAACCAACAACAACAAAAAAAATTGTTAAAAGCAGCAGCAGCAGCTAACAAATGGAACAAGGGAGGCTGGATGTCATGGCCTGCAGGGAAGACAACTGAAAATTACAGTCTCCTACAGGGCAGGGATCTGCAGAATCCTGCAGGAGATCAAGTCTGCCATTCAGGGCATATTGCTCTGCAGTTCTCTGCAGAAATTCTCTGCTGCATTTTTGTTTTCACATGGAAATAAACAAATACCCCTGTGGAAAATTCAAGCTCAGAATGCAACATTTTTGACATTCTAACAAAGCAATCATGCTTCATGTTGAAAGTTCCTTTTCTGCAGGACTTTTACCTTGAACATTGTAGAGAATGTCTGTCTAAATTTCCAAGTTTCATGTTTCATTTTTTTAATCATTTACATCTCCAACTGGCCAAAGAACCAATGTATTATAAGTTAACCTAAATTTGCCTACAATTGTCATCAGCTCCATGGAAGAATACAGCAAAAAAGGAAAGGAAAAGTATCCAACTACAACAGAATCAGTAGAAAAGGAACTAGGAATTATGTTGAGTAAAGCAAAAATATTATAGACTCAAAGACCCTTTACCTTTATGATTTATACTAATTCCTTCACTTTCAATTAAATAAACAAAACACTTGACTGAAATCTAATGAGTAACCCGTTCTTCCTATACATGCGTGCTCCTGAGTTATATCTGAAGTTTAAAGAACATTAAAAATACACAAACTCAGAAGATCAAAAGCTAAATGCTAAGCAGGATTAATACCCTTCAAGAGTTGTAGTTCTGACTATGTATCTGTGCATTTCATGACACATAGAGATGTATTGTTCAAACACATGGCAATAATCACACACACATACGCAAATATAAATATGTCAGACAGTGTCTGGTTTACTTTATAAACCCTCTTTGGGTTGAAAGAGCTGCCAATACAGAAGGCTTATCTGAGGGAAGGCTGAAAATAGCAAGTGCACGAAGCTCTCAATTCACCATATTTGAGGGCCACATTTAAGGGCAGCAAGTCAAAGAAAAGAAAATTTTATGTTCATTTGAAAAAAAATACTCAGAGATATCTTGGAAAATACTGCTAATAAGTGCCATGGAAAGAGAGTTTAGCATAAAGTAAAACTGTGAGATTCTGAGAATGAAGATTATGTGATACTTACTATTTCTCTTACTTCAGACTCCCACGAATAAAATATTTGCTATCATACTATGAACAGTATGGCATAATGTAAGGTCTTGTGTAATCCTTCCCACTCCAATCTCGTTGCACCAAAAGATACTCTGGCATCCCTATTCCAAAGTCACAAAAAAAATTGTATATCTGGTATTGAGGGAAAAAATGTGGAATCAATTCAGATATCAACTGTTTATAAAATTATAAAAACATATTAAAATACTCGGTGCTGGAAGTGCAGCTTTGATATGGCATCATCTTTTGAATGTAAATAAGTGTACTTCAAAATGCACTTGTTATATCAAATACACTTCAGGATGCTGCACTTCCAGATTGCAACTAGCACTGCCTAAAAAAGAAATGTTTCTGGATATCTCCTTTCTTAAACTACTAAAATTTTCACTCTGAAAGTTTACATTTAAAAGTCTCTTTTTCAGGGATACTGAAGGGTGCCATATGTTCATTTTTAACTAGAGTGTGTTTTGTAGACAAAATACCTCTACAGTCACATAACAATATTATACATAAAAAGCAAGTAAAAATAATAATTGAACAAAATCACATTAATGGGATCCAAGAAAATATAAGAGCAATTATACATGAAAAGGCTCTGTGCCAACCTGTGCTGACAGCATGAGAGAAAATGGATGCTGTAGTAAACCATGTTCCACAAAGCACAAGGCTCATGTGACAGTGTGTCTGCAGAGAATGTTAATAAGAGTAAAATCAAAATCATGAAAAAAAAAAAAAAAAAGAAAATGGGAAAACAGCAGAAAAGGCAAAGTAAATATTCCAGACGAGGTTTCTTCTGTAATTACAAAAAAGAAATTAAATTATAAATTATGGAAGAGGCCGTTTCCTACTCACAAGACATGAGTGAGAAGGATACTTGGAACTGAAATGAGTTGGCAGAACCAAGGCTCAGTTTTTCTTGCTTATCAGACTCAGGTTCATGCTTATTTTAAGATTACTGATACCCTTCCACATTCACCCATAACAGCAGCACCTTAAATACAATGGTCATGTTTACTACGCTCGGAAATCTTCAGCTGGGAGCTAACACATACGTGCTACTGAAGGCACACACTGATGGAACCTAAGCTCCAGGGTATGGAGATGAAAAAAGCCAAACTAAACACTCAGACTGGAAAGGGGCAAAGTTGAATCGGTGCATCACTCGGTGCATCACTCAGCCATGCTGAGGACAGTGACTTGGATGAGAAAAGCCTAAATGCTCCCAGATGATCTTTCTGCTAATCCAGGCTTTTTGAAAGACCTGGATCCTCACACACCATCTGGTGAAACTCTGGCTAATTAAAGAAAGCCATAGAGAACCACTAACATCAGAGGATGGCAATAAATGGATATGCCATGATCCCTGCCCAAAACTTCTCCATGCCTAAAGACACCAAGCCTGTGTTAGCAGAGCAGGTGCCAACTGAAAGATTCTCTGGCTTTGGCGGAATCCCATCAAACCTCTCAGGGCAACTTGTCCCCCCTCCGAGTGATCAAGAGAGAACAGCACACGGAGCTACAGGGCACAGGAGCTACGTCTGATTTACACTTCCCTGAGAACCCATCCTAAGAAAAAAGAAAAAGTACCTTTGTGTTGTAAATTATATAGTTAAACAGGATCCCTTCACATATTCCACACTGGCCAAGTCCAAACCCAAAAAGCTGAGAGACATCCAACAAAACAGTGCTTTCATTAAATCATCATGGTAATCCCACAGCACTTTCAAGCATGTTAAAAAAAAAAATAAAGTATTCTCTTTCTTAAATTAGTGAAATCTTAAGCAAAACTGGTAGATGGAGGCTATAGGGACCGAGACATAACAGTTTAAAAACGTTCCAGGTAAATCCACCATCAGCAGCACAGCAGCAGCACTCTGACAAGTCCCTAACAACATACAGGCAATGTGTACTTGAAGCCTCTGGGTATTCTTACCCAGGTTTCAAGAAATTGCAAGAGAGAAGGAAGTTGTAGTGCTTGCAAAAACGTTAAGTGCAGGTTTTGTTTAGAATACACAAGTACATACTCTACAAAAGCTCAAATAAGGATGCTTATAGCTATGTTTGCTTTGTTGCTGTTTTTGCAGTAAGCAGCCAACAAGTGCTATAATTATGTGCATAGGGTAGATCAAATAGGCTAAAGAAAATACACAATAATAACCACTTATATCTCATGCAAAAAAGACATAATGATCCTATGATATACAAAATATCTTTAACCACTTATCACAATATATATTAAGTATGACAATGTTGCACTTTTAATTTAGCATCGTGAAGAGTTCTAACAGGGGCACAAGGTTGTGAAATGTGCAACACACAAGTAAGTGCTATGCTTTTAACAATCATCCACTAAAAAGTGATCCTCCCCTAATATTATTTTGAAAGATAAATACATTCATTTATTTTTCTGTAACCTGAACCTAAATAAAACCAAGACAACAAAACTGAAACTTTCAATGCATTAGTTGAAGGAGCTGGTAAACCTAAACACACTGTAGGCAACTTGGCTGATAAAGCTAAAAAAAGAAAATAAGAAGAAGTTTCTAAGCAGCACAAACAACATGATGCTTTCATTTTCATAAATACCAAAGAATAGTATGCTCAGGGGGTCTAAATGATGTATGATGGAAATCAGTGAAAAAAACAAAAATCAGACAACTCAATTCCAGCATCAATAAACATTCATCATTGGGCAGAGAACGATAGGAATTTCCATTTCTTGCTAACTTTAAATTCTAGAGGTTGTTCCATGCAACCTTGCCATCCCTGAACTTACAAAGCACTAATCAGACATTGTCACTTAGGAGGTGGTTCCTCATGCATTTCAAGGCTGATGCAAAGAGCCATTTGCCATAAAATGAAGGCATGGACCAGCTGGAGCTGAAAACAAACAGCTTCCAACCTCAGGAATAAGTTTAGTAATGGAGAATGGAGAGCTGAGCATGAACACATCAGATGACAGAATGGCATCTTGGAAATGCTAACACAAGCAAGTCCAAAACCTATCTGTAATTTTCCACAGGATTGCTTGTTGACTTACTAGGCAGCAATCTGGAATTGCAAAGCAAGGCTTTATGAAGCAGCTTTTCTCTAGTCTTTTGAAAGAGAAACTAAAGTTCAAGAAACAAAATCTTGGTTACAAATACATTTCTATTATTACAGAAGCAGTTAGCAATAGTTAGTCCTCTCTAATTAGCAATTAGCATCCTCTGACTTTCACCAACTACAACACAGCTTTCATAAAATATGGGTCATGCTCCTTGCTGCATAATGATATACACTGTTAAAACAGGCAAAGTATTGTAAGAAAAGACTGATCCAACGTTTAAATGAGACAAAGGTTTGATTCCATGCACTGCTTAATAAGCCAGAAAATGCTATAAATTATACAGATGCACAACATGCACTTATTCAGAGCACAAACAGCATTGGTACCACTCTTGGAATTTAAATTAATAGGAAATGTTGTTAAACTGAAAAATGCTTCTAAATTAATTCCCCTCATTAGCACCTGTGCTGCAGTCACTGAAGCCAGCACAGAAGACTCAGCCTGAAACTCTAAAAGCTGGTGGTTCCTACAAAGGATGCTAAATACCATCTGTGACCTTATGAAGAATTTAACCTCCACAAGTTTTTGGACCATTCACCACATTTCTAACACAATTAAAAAATCTTCTTTTTTTTTGACATATGCCAGAACAAAATTAAAACCTTCTTTACTTTGTTTTACTAACTGAGAGCCTCATTCACCTAAGGCTCAATGATGACATCTCAACTCAATTGCAAATCAAGATCCAATAAGGTTGTAAAACACATTTCCTGGCTGCAGACTACAAAACACTATGCTAAAAAACATCTGAGTCCCACTTGTAGTTTAACAATATAAAAGCTGTAAACATTTTCAGACTGTGCTACAAGACCATGTTTAGATTCTGTCTCTCTTATTCTTTATACTCTACATAAAACCTGGGTAAGTCAAAAGCATTTGAAAACTACACCTTGTCACTACTCAGTCTCTCACTAATGCATATCTCACATGACACGGCCCTACAAGTGCAGCGATGCCTGGTATCTGTGTCATGTTAGCTAATAATTTCTTGCCAGATTCACACAGAGATTAAGGTAACTCTCCATAACAGGAATGCCGAAGAACAGCTACCCCTAGTGATGAGAGAGATAGGAGATGAAGTTCAAAGCTTTTGTTTACAATTATTTCTCATTTTATTCAGTGAGCTTGTAGCCAGACACAGAACGAACACTGAAAAAAGACAACACCTCAGTATTTATACACATATTTTAATTGCAAATAATTTTACCAGAAAGGGCCTCATGGATAGGTTTGTGTCACGTTGTTACAGCCAGGTCAGAACTCCAGCTTCAAACACTAATGTACCAACATCTAAAGAGTTAAAGCCCAATTTAAATCTCTCTGATTTGCCTCCTGCAACCTAGAATAGCAAACAGATCCTTCCCTGGGTCTCTATGCAATAATGGGAATTTCCAGACAGTGAAAGGGAGAGGACACCAAGTGTTCATGTTGCAGCTGGCAGAGTCCCCTTTTACAAATCTAGATGCCAGCACAAGAGAAATACAGAATCCCAGACAAGGGTTGGAAAACACCTTTCAGATCCCTGAGTCCAAATGTAAAGCCTGCACTGCCAAGTGCACCATTGACCCACGTCCCCAAATGCCACATTTTAGATACATTCAGGAGTGGTGACACACCAGGTGCCATTGGTCTTGCCCACAACTTTCCCCACAACTGACCAGCACGCCCAGGTTGTTTCCCACTACTTTCCAGCCACTCTTTCCCCCAGCCTGCAGCACTGCACGGAGCTGTTGTGGTCCAAGGGCAGGACCCAGCACTTGAACTTGTTGAACTTCATACAACCGGCCTCAGCCCATCAATCCAGCCTGTCCAGATCCCTCTACAGAGCCTTTCTACCCTCCAGCAGGTCAACAATCTCACCCAAATGGGTACTGGCTACAAACTGACTGAGGAGTTCACTTGATCCCCTCATCCAGGTCAACAGTGAAGATATTAAACAGGACTGGCCCAAACACGGAGCCCTGGGAAACACCCTTGGTGTCCAGCTGCCAGATGGATGTGACTTCATTCCCTCTATGGCCACTCTCTGGCCTGGCCATCCAGCCAGTTTCTACCCAGCAGAGTGCACTTGTCCAAGCCATGGGCAGCCAGTTTCTCCAAGAAAATTGTGTGGCAAACAATGTCAAAGGCTTTACTGAAATCGAGGTAGGTAACATGCACAGCCTTCCCCTTATCCACCCAGTGGGTCTCCCTGTCACAGAAGGAGATCAGGTTGTCCAAGCAGGACCTTCCTTTCCTGAACACAGGCTGCGTCTGATCCCCTGGTTGTCCTCTTTTCATATAGATGGAAAAAAATGAACATGAGTGTTCTTTAGTGCAAGGATTTTATTCATCAGAAAACTAGGAAAATTTGTAGCAAACAGCAATCTTTCTAATTTGTCTTCCATGAGTGAATACACAGCATGTAATCAATCCAGCTAAGCACTGTCCATGAGTATGCTCTCCTGATGGATAAGAAGCCATACAGACTATTTGGAGACATTTTTACGTGGAGTTTTCTGAGCACTGTATTGGCTCTTAAGTTACACAACTGTATTGTAGCACTGGGAATTCTAAATACATTCATAAATACTATACAGTTATTTTAAAATATTCATAATACATTCTTTATACACTCAAAACACAAAAACAGAACTAGCAAAACAATTTGTACAAGAAAGTAAAGAAAAAGCGGAAAGAGTATTCAAGAGTACAAGAGATTTAGAGTACACAAGTTGTAACAGCAAGAAGAGATAAGAGTTGGGAAGAAATTAAAACTTTAGTGAAGGTAAACAAAATAGACATATTAGAAACACCATTATTTTCCACAAAGCAGAAGTCAAAATCCTTACATTCCTTGCTTCAAACCCTGCAACTTACTATATACACTATTGAATCATCTTCTATACACATATCAAATCCTTCTCCATATCAAATCATGGAAGAGATTATTTAAATCATGCCTTCTCCTGCACATTGCTTGGACCATTAGCTTTCTATGTTACCAAGAGAGAAGCCAAGTGAAAGGGGAGAGAGAAATTATGAACCTGTGCAAGCATTTTGCTATACAGGACTCTCACCTTTTTTATATTGTTTTCCTTCTATGTGCTTTCTCTGTGCCCACAGTGAAAGAAGCCAAGGCAAAGAAAGCAGTTTACTCTACAGATACACACTTTTCCAGAGGTGCTCACTTCAGAATGAAAACACCCCCTGAAATCAGCAGCAATTAATAACACAGCACAATGGCTTTAAACTATATAGTGTAATCCAGAATTAGCAAAAGATACTTCTCTCATTATCTCTTCTGAAAAAAAGGAGAAATATGTTTGAAAGCCCCAGTAGTGAAAGTCTTCCACTGACCTAAGTGTCGCATCCAGGTGACCACAGTAATTTAGGTTTTCACAGAGGAAAGCCAGAAGGTGGATAACTGTTCCCAAAGTGCTGGAAGCAGCATGGAGCTGGCTGCAGTGGGGCCATGGTATTTTTGGCAGCTCGTGGAACTAGTCAGAGGCCTCCACACCTGACGCACAGTTAATCTGCAGCCCGGACAACCTGATGAGGAGTGATGGTGTTATCTTATGGTGTTAGGCATAAACTGTGAGTCTGTGATTCTATGAGTAATTTGAGAAATCATTGAGGAAATTATGAAATGCCTGTCCCTTTTAAAATAAGTCTTTTTGCAAATTATTTTCTATTAGACTATAACATTATTTCCAGTCTGAAAGGGAAAAGAGATAAAGTGTGCTGGCCTGTTACAAAACAGGGAGGCATATTTTAATCTTTATCACTCAAAAGAAATTTAGAAATAAATTTAAAGCATGGTTCCCCATGCATTTTTCACCAGCAAATATCAACTGGGCATATTTTAACATGTAAAAGACAATATATGGATGGGGACAGACTCTTCCAAGTTCACTGTGGGTGGGAAAGTTGAAATCAATATTACTTCTACTGCCAAGGAAATGTGTCTGCCAGGAAACAAAAGCAAGGGTAAGCCACAGATACAACGATCAAAAACAAAAAAAAAAAAAATCCACTCAGATATAACACTGAAGGTAATTTGGAAGCTAATACAGGTAACCATAGAATAAGCAGAATTACCATCCTGCTTTCATCTGCAGGACCACAGTCCTTTCTGAAGGTTTGGTGCTATTGTAGCAAGAAAATTTTGCTGCTGAGTATTATCGAGGTTGATGGACAAAACACAGCTGCAGTTTATGTAACAAAGAGCCAATACTGTATTATTAAGACAGGATCAGCTGTCATATTAATCATGCTACTACACTGTGTTCTAACATTCATCTGAATGCATTCTAAACTCTGAAAAACCTTTTCATATCCTGAAACACAATCAAATACAATGACACCCCTTGGAAACAAGTAAGTGCACTAAAAACAGTAATAATTACAGTAATGGAGGACTGGTATAAAACTGTTCTTATCAGCCTTTATCCCACTGTTCAGATTTCCATGAAATGTTCATCTTTAGTCTACTGTAAAATATGCTTTATAATACTGATCTGGAAACAGTGAAGAGGAGGCAAGAAAACAACTTGCAACATCTTCAAAAAGCAGTTCTTCACTGATATACCAAATATAATAATATGAATAAGACTGCACAGTAAGTACTAGGTTTACTTCAAAATATTAACACTTCAACATCACAGTTATTTCTCCAAAACTGTGCATTAAAATGGTTTCATAGGATACACTACAAGTTTTTTTTATGTTAATGGGTAGAAAAGAACATTTATATATTCAAGCTGTATTTAGCAAGCTCTTTTTCATTCTTGAAAAGTTGACTGGGTAATACTGGTCTGAGCAGACTGACTGCCAAAACTCATTGAGCCAGACTGTTAAACACAGGAATGTGACAATCATAAAAATAGCCTACATAATAATAATAAGAATTGTTTTTCGTGACAGCAGATGAAGTTATGCTACATCTATAAATGCATTAATAGATTTGGGCTCAACATTTGAATAATACAGGGGTATCTGTGGGCAAAAGAGCAAATGGGATTTGAAACTATGTCACATGAAAATAGTCCAAATTTCTACTTATATAAAACACTACGCAGTAGATTGAGCTTACCTGTTCAGTGCCTTACATGACTGTTTACAGAAAACAAGATTGTCACTAAAACTCTTCAGATCAACATCCCTACTGCCCTGATGCTGTTTATCATATGGCACTAGGAGCTTGCATGATAGATGAAGAAACAGCAGTAGCAGTGCTCTAGTACAGAGGCACTTTATAGCACGACTACACAGCACAGCCAGAAGTTTGGTAATCCTCTCTAGTGGAAGGAATCTACAGGGTTCTGAAGATTTATTGCTATGCATTCTGTCAGTTTCTCTGTGAGTTCTTTACCTGTGTTCATGAGGACGATCTCTGATGTTCATAAGAATCCTACCAACTCCTTTCCTAATGAAGGAATTTGCACTCACTGAAGCTCACTCATTTCAGTCATATCACAAACTTTTTTAAAACTTGCTGGACCTGACCTATTTGAAAAAGTGGTCTCTTCATGCAATTCTTGCAAGACTTTCTGCATGCTACTAAAGTCACTGTGATTTAACTTTATTATTTTGTATTCAATTCACAGTATTGTTCAGCCATTTTAATGTTCTGAGGCCGTTTCGAAGTCTTCTCTGACATGTACTGTGTACTTGCTCTGGGCCTCTAATATGCTATATTCAAACTTTGAAAGAGTTCACTTGTAACTGACTTTTTTAGTTCTTTTCTCTTGTTTAATGTAATTGCTCTGTTAAAAATCAAGTCCTAACACTTCAGATGTTTTAACTTTTTCTACTTCTGAAAAGCTGTTAAATCTTTATGCCACAATGTAGCTCTTAAAAAGGAACATTTTGAACTAAGTTCAGCCTGGCATTCTGGCATAACTGAGTGGTGTCTCCTTATTTTACAATTAAGAAGCAACTGGGAGAAGGGCAAGCAACAAAAGTAGCCTGGTGTCAAAGAGCTACAGATTGCAATTCTGGAAATACATCAGCCAGTTCTTGTCCTTCCTAAAGGAAAAAAAGGTGTAAGGGAGGGAGGAAGGAATTTGTGATATATCCTCAGCTCTGAGTTATGCCACAGCCTTCTGTCTAAGCATACTTTACTCCATCAGACATATGTAACTATGAGATTCTATATTCATATAAGAAACCTCTTTACAAGTGAACACAAGTTCAGTCACGGTTTCTCAACAGAAGGTAGATTAGTACAGAAACCTGCCTGAGTTACTATGTCTCTGCATTCCTTTTTTAGCTTAAACCAAAAGAAGGAAATAAATGTAATTTCAGATGACAGATAATATTGTATCTATATCTTACTCTGAACTGCTGTCCACTTTGGCATTTCATCTTTGCAGTACTTGTGAAAAAAGTCAGTGGCTTATTATGCATGCTGAAATTGGCTGTGTTCACTTCCATTTCCTTTTTTAAGTGTTCCTGGGATTCAGTCATATTGTTGTGCTTCTACATAAATGACCTGACAAATGTGCATGGTTCATGAAAGAACTAGATGTTAAAGGAAGCCAGTGAAAGTTGCTCAGGAAGGCGTCATTCAATTCCTGCTCGCAGTGGTTTTTATCATTTGGGTTGTTTGCTGAAACTGTCAATCAGTGTCTGACTTAAAAGTTTTATAAGATGGGCACTGTTGCTGATTTCTGATCATTAAACTATGAGTTTTTATATACATACATACATACATACATACATACATACATACATTTAAAGAGGAATCAAATTCTGACATGGGCAGCTTGATCAGGTAAGAGCCAAAACTGTGTGCATTGTAATAGCTACATTTCATACATGAAATCTAACTTTTTGTTCCTCCCTGGTGTATTGCTTCTCATCTGATGTGAATTTATTTAAGATGTACCACTCCCACTTCTGCACTTCCTTTATTGTTTTAGACACCATGATTTAACCCAAGGTTTTAAATGAGGATTAAAAAAGGTAGATAACGATGCCAAAAGAATGATGCTATATCATAGTGCTTTTTATCCTAACTAAAACTTCAGAATGCAATGAAATCTAACTTTGAAGGACTTGAGAAAAATTTTAATAAACAATCTTCTGGGTATCTAACTAAATCTGACTAGAACATAAATCTTCCCATACAATCTGCGACAAGAACTTGGCCAGATTGGAACTGTTTTTCACTAAAGCTCTAATTATGAACTTTACTCAGTAGAGAGCTTTATCATATGAATAATTCCATCCTTTTTTTCTCTCTAAAGCATGATAAAAATAGGCCTTTAAAATGAGCACAAGCTTTAAGAGCACGAAAAAAAAAGACAATAGGATCCTTTACATGGATTTCAATGGACAGATAGTAGAAAAGAACTAAAAAAGCCCAATAAATGGGGTGAGATTGGCCATGTTAAACACATACATATAAGGTACTGGGTACTTTGAGATTCGGAAGTAATTATATGAGCTGCCTGATTTTTACTGGGTCATTCTTTAGAATGAGAAAACAGTTTAAGGATGTAAGTGGCATGTTATCATTGGAAGAGAAATTCCTCTTTGAGACTAATACAAATCCACACAACATACATTTGCTCAGAGATAACAAAATGTGCAGGTACCACCTGCTACACAACTTCCCGAGCTGTAATAACAATGCAAATTGAAAATTTAAAGCAGCTCAGTAAGGCAGACCACCAGAGCTATGAAGTTTATAATCAAAAGAGTAAGCCTGGTTGTACAGCACACCACCTCAGAAATACAGGAGGGAGGCTCTCCCACAATTTTACTATCACTGTTAAAATCCACTCATTAAAGCCTCCGTAAACACAAAGGAGAATAAAATCTTATTATCTGCCTTGCTTCTCTGTCTCTAAAGCAAATAATCAACTTGAGCATAATCCCACTAACTAGGTGCTCAGCAGCACAAGATCAATGGTAGCTTTTCCCTAACTATATCTTCTGATGCTTTTAAGCACAGAAATGAGACCATTTTAAACACTTACCATCTGACAGACCAAATAAACACACTCCAAACTTCTCAGTAAGCCCTCACAGAAAGCTAACATCCCACAGTCTAAAAAAATGCATAGAGACACTGTTGAGAAACACTGAGCTCAACCACCCAAACACTGTTTTGTTGCTTTATTTTACTCTTCCTTCAAAAGAATCAGATGTATAGCCAAAAGGCCTTTGGGGACTTGGGGGACACACAATGACTCAGTAGTATTCATACTTTGCAATTATGTGAATACAATCAGTCTAACATCATTCACATTGCAATGAGAACCCTGCAGAACTGTAGAACACAATAGCAATTGTTAAATCTTCCCCTAAGCTTTCCTGAAAGTGTTGTTTGAGGAAAGTACTCTTCCCTTATTTTCCCACGAGAAAGGAGGCACAGAACAGTGATGTTACATGGCCATTGCCACCTTCAGGCCACTAGCAAGTAAATAGAATAGAAAATATAACTCAAAGGGTCACATCTGAAAACATATATGAGGTAATCCACAGCACAGACAATGGGATAATACTTGTTTCCTGGGACAACACTCAAAGTGCAGGTCAGGATTTCACAATACAAATTCAGTATCCACTGACACCAGTTGTTACTGCTAACTTACTGCTGTGAAGAGAATGAAATATAGCATCATATAAAAATCTGCCAATATCCAGCTAACAATCTTACACTGACAAGGCAGATGTGGGAAACAGGATAGACAGCTTCTATTTACCAAAAGCTGAATCATTCCACCTTTGAATCTCCCTGCTTTTGTGCTTACAAAGTCACGTCTTAATCTTCTAATCATTTTCTCCCCTTCCTAACAGCAGAAGAGTGGAACTTCTACTTTTGCCAGTCTCACTTGCTGAGTAATGGAAAAGTACCTTCCATCAGCTTTGGACAAGGTTAAGAAGAAGGGAATCCCAACCTCGTTTTTTTTAAATCAAAAATCCATCTAGGACAATAACCAGTACAAACCTATCCTATTCCCTGGCAGCAATAAAATTTTCAAAGGAACAAAAACAAACAAACAAAAATCCAAGACAAATTAACAAAAAATCCCACATACACAAAACAAAATCAAAACCATAGTTCTAGAGATCTGGTTTTACAGCTTAGGGATATCAAGCAAATGGAAAGTAAGAGCAGGATAACTGTGGAATGAACTTGCTATTGAAGAATAAAATAATTTGCAGGTCATGCAAATTAGAACAATTAGAATCCATTTATTCTGCTTAACCTGTGTCTCTCTCTGTGCAGCATTAGAAGAATGAAATAATTGTTTCATTACTCATCCTAACAAGGACCCACAAATTAGATATATCTTTCCTGAACTAATCCCTACAAATTCCAGAAACCTACTCTGTAGATGTTATAGAGTTGAGGCTATAAAAGAACCTGAGCTGCCCAGAGTACTGCTGCACATTACAGAGACACAAATTAAATATTACAGCAAAAGTTTAAATTTATCACTTCGAAGATGAATGAGTCTCTGCAAGTGGTTTCAGTGTACATCACATAACCTTATGGGCAGTTTCATCCCTGTCTGTCTTGGTCATCATTAACAAGAAGTAGTGAAAAGCACTTTCTTTTATTGTTTTGTTCCATGGATTAAGGGATGGATAAATCTTTTTTAAGTTTTCTAAAGTGACAGTTCAGAGTGTTTTGGATGGACAGACCTTTGTTTAGCTATGAAACCACAGTCAAAAGGCAGGTCAGAGCACAGCAAGCTATCATTCATGATTTCTTCTTCTCTTACATTAGAAAATAACTCTCAGAATGAAATCAATTTATTTTACACGTCTACACAGTCCTTCCCTTTGGGGTTAAGATAATAAGCAAGGATGCCAGTAAATAAAACTAAGTACTGCCCTTCTGACTGCACTTGATATATCCTTTTTTCAGCAGACCAAACACAACTGCGCATTTTGAAGTTTAAGTTTGCCTCCTAGCTTCCAAGGACATAGAACTTAAACCCAAAAGCTCTTTTCCTCATCACTCACATTCTCAGGTGCTGTTGTTCCAGCGTTTCTATAGTGCACTGCTGAATCCCCACAGTGAAAATGTGCACATATTTCCAGTAAGGGAAACGATGCACAAGCTTCCCACACCAGCCTCCATCCCACAGGGAACAGGCCACAGCCCTTGCAAACAACAAACATGGGGTTGGAGGGGAGTGTGCAGGAGTCTCCCTTTAGTCTGGTGAGGAAAAGAGAACAATGAAGCTCTAAAGCTCTTCAGCCCTCAGAGGGTTTAGGAAGCAACAGTACACCTGAAACACAGCATCCACACAAAAGCTGTCTGAAGACAGAAAGACAACAGTGAAGCACTTTGTATCTTAGAGTGACTGATAAGAAGTGTTAACACAGGATGCATTAAGTATAAAAGTCAAGTCAAAAGATGACAGGATACAAGAGTCAGGAACACACAGCCCTAGTGCACATCTATTCACTACTGCAACAGCTAATCCATCCAGACTCTGACAGATTATGAATCAATGTTTCAGAAAGTCCAGACTATGATTATTGCCGCATGTGGACCAATGTTGAGCCTTCACAGAGAAGGCATTTTTTGGTCACTAACAACTTCAGGATTCAAGCTACACCTACAAGAAAGTTGAGCAGTAAAAAAATTCTATTAACTGTACTGTCAAGTCAATACCTTCCCTAATTGAAAACATTTCATCAGGTGGGCTGTTCAGCAAAATGACACCTCCTCTCCTACTACAGATCACCTGGCAGAAAAAGAGGTGTAAATACATTATAACAAGACCAAAACTGAGGGTTGCAACTTCAGTGCACTTTGGCTGTTGATCATCAGCAGGCCAAGGGGCCACATGGATCCAGAAACGGAGCCATGAGACTGACATATCTTCATTTTCCAGTGAGGAAGCTGAATATTGAGGCTATGTAACCAGCTGTCACATCCAGACTGTAGAAGAAACAACCACAGCAGCTTTAAGGTCTGACCACAGGGATGCCTTTCCTCCTGTGTGCCTCTCTGGCTTGGCTATCCACAGAGTAGCTCGGCCATGCAGGAGTACAGTCACTCACACAATAAGCCAACTTTTACTGCATTTAGTCATGACTAAAGGGCTGTTAGTATTATCCAGTCTGCAAAGTTGTGAAACATTTATGACCATGCCAGTCTTTGTTAATAACTCAGCAGGATAAGCCTATAATGCAGCATCCCACATAATGGGAAAGGCACAATCTCAAAGCTATTCATACTTTGCCACTGCATTCTTTTTGTGAGACGTGCACGTGAAGTACTGTTTATCACCATTACAGGAACACAATTATTTGTTATGTACTGAGAAATATCTCTGGGCAAGATTTTGACTGGCTTCAGCATGGAAAATAAAAAGATTCTCAGACACCTAGAATAAATTACTTCAGAAGCAGCAGCTATGCAAATAAAATATAAAAACAAGCACTGTCAAACTGTTCAAATTGCCAGGAAATACAGGGCCTAATTCAGTACTGATGTAAGCCTAGAGGGAATTTACTGGTGTGTGTGTCAAGTAGATTTGCTTAAAGTAATTATTACGAAAGAGAAATATTTGTATGGTTTACTTGCACTGTCACATGGGATAAGTCGGGTTTTTAAAGTCTTTTTTAAGGTCCTTTTTATTGTTCCTACAAAATGGACTTAACATTACAATTGCATTACACTTCACTATGATACAGTACCTTTATTACAGCCAAATTCGCTTTAATTTTCTCAGCCTTTAGGCCACCAATCTTATAGTGCTGCATAGTGGTTATTTATTTTTTTTATTTGTTCTAACCTGGTATTCATTTCCTTCCACAGTCATTTCAATTTGGATGACAGAAAAAAAACCTCAAGCTCTCCCAGTTTTGCACTTGACCACCACAAAACTTTAATTTATTTGTTTTCTATTTACTTTAAAATAACTTGTGTAGTGTTTGGGATTTACACTCAAATGAGCCTAGCTGACTGATACAGTCATAGATCTTGGAAATATCAATTCCCTCTGAATGGCTTAAAAGCTGCACAGAATGTAAAATAGACAGGGAATATAAGCTGGCTGGACATCTACCATCATATTCAGAACTGCAAATTCATCTTTCTAAAACAGCCTGTTTTGTTTAGGATAGTCTCAAACAACTCACACCTACTTCCCCACTAGTTTATGAGATCTCAGAATTTCCTTTTTGCATTATTTTGACAATACAGTGTTTGGCACTGGTGGGATGGAGGGAGGAAGCACATGCACAGGAATCTATGCTTTTAATCTTCAAGGTTAGTTATTCTCTGAATTCTATTCCAACCTCTTATATTTTGATGAAGCCCACTGATCTTTGAGAGTATAAATTAACAGATTTAAAGTACTGATCTATTTTCTAGTTATTAGCAGTCGATATTTGAAAGACCCCAGTGTATCAAATGCTCGGTATTTTAAATTTCAAGACATCTGTTTTTAATGGGTCTATTGAATTGTCAATGCTTGGCAACACAACAAGGAGAAAAGTCACATATTTTCACCTGTGATTTTGCAACACAGTAAAATCATCCTTCTCCTTCAGTTCAAATTATCTGACTTTTGGTATCTACAGTATAGATACCTGAATGAGTTGTTTTGAACTCTTACTGTGCCAGAAAGATAAAATAAAAACAATGGAGTCCTTTCCAACTCAGGATATTCTATGATTCTAAACACAGGCTAAGTTTTTTCCTGGGATTTTTTTCATTTCAAAACCTCCAAAAAAACATATAAAGCAAAACTGAAATGAAAACTGCCACTTCTGCTTGAACCATTTTCAAACAAAAAGGGCAGTCTTAAGAGAAATGTTGTTTTTTAAAAAAAATCAGATTTTTCCTGCGTAGAATTAACACCAACATACTCTTTCTTTCAGCAGTTCAAGTAAAATGGGAAGTTGACATTGAACTGCAATTTTCCTTGAAGGCAGCAGACAAAAAAGCGTAACATTTCCTTTTCTTTCCAGTGCATTCAATAACTAGAACTATAGCTGGGATCCCTTAGAAGCCCTAAGCATCTCTCTCACAATAAAAATCTGTGCAGTGCATGAGGGCAAGCTGGTGATCCATAGATCCTCCCTCCTTCCACACCATTCCCCTCAGCAGGCCACTCACAGAGACTGAAATATGCACTTTTCATTTCAAGAGGTAAAATCTTTCTATTCCAGTCAGAAACGCTGTAACAAAACACCCACGTTTCCACTGCCTTGGTCAACACTGTCTTTCCTGTAATCCCTTTTCAGAGCAAGAAGAACAACTTGAAGTTAGAATTTTTCAGGAGATTGAAATTGGCATCTCAAATCAAAATGCTTTGCCTGAAATGTGCTCCAGGAGAACACACATTAGGGCCGGGAATGGTTTTTCCCAGCGCCTGGGGCCGGTGCCCAGGGCTGAGGGCTGTGAGGGGAGGCTGGGGCTGGGCCCTGCCCATGGACTCAGCCACCCTGGGAAATGGATTTCACAAAGGAGAAAAACACCTGAAAGGAGAGGAAATGGGGAAAACAGTGTGAGGAACAGCCCAGCAAGCACCTGTGGGCAGGTGGGAGGGGTGGGGAAAGTGGTGGTCCTTTAGGAACCAGGGCAGAGACTTGTTTTTATAATACTGGTTCCTCGAGACAGATTTCTGCACAGGATATGCAAATAAAACCCTCCTGTGCAGCCGTATATTCATGGACAGATACACCATACTGTGAAACTTAGGAATAATTTCATATAGCTAAACTACAGGTACAGTCTGTAACACCAGCCAAAAAAAAAAAGAATAACATGGCAAGAGAGAGAAAATGTTAGTTAAGGGAAAGCAGCAAATACTGTTCACCTGATAAAAAGTCAAAGATGAGTAAACAGGACAGAAGTTAATGCTTCATATAGTGTTTAAATTCTGCTCACAAACCTAATTCTAATTTTATTTTCTATCATAAATGCATTCACTTTAAATCTCCATTACTGCCCGTCATTAGTTTAGAGACTTAAGCATTTTTTTTAGCCAAAGAAAAGCTCAAGCTATACAATGAACCAAGTCCAAACTAGAAATATTAGCAATACACAGATATCAATTAGATGTATATACTTTAAAACATTTTGCTGTTTTACTGCAAAAAACTGGGGGAGGTTTGGTGCAACTTAATTCAAAGATCTAATTTAATGCTCATTCTCTTTTTGTTGTTATAGCTAAATTCTCTACAATATATCTTACAGTATTTTTGTAGACATTACCCTGATCAGTGTAGTTTAATGAAGAGCAGCAGGCCTAGGTGGTTAGAGTTAACTGATCCAATGAAAGCGAGAAACTGTCTCTGTGTCTCCAAATGCATCAATATTTTCATCTCCTTGGTTTTCACTGTTCCTTTTGTAATTTTTTTTTTCTTTCCAGCAAAAAATACAATAAAGAGCTTGGACTTTGATTACAATTAAAAACATGGGATAAAAAGAGATGTTAAAATTACGTGAAATTACTTAACATATATACTGTATTCTATATTCTGATTTTTGAAGACTAAATTCCTGGTTTAAAATTTTTCTTTGCCTGTCTTCAGTTTGGCTCTTCAGCTGTTTTAGATACGAATTCTGAGAAGGTCTTGAGTGTCCTAGTACCTCGATAGATCACCTCCACTTGCATCCCCAGCAATAGCTGTAAGGATACAGGTGGGCAAAAAGCATTTCCTCAGAACTGAATTGATGATGCCTGAAGACAGACAGCTCAGTGCCCAGAAGCTGCACTAAATAATCACTAGCACACACATGGCTGTTTGTATCCAACAAGACACAATACTACATTTCCCTTAAGGCCTGAGCTAGTTCATTCTAAACCAGCATAAATAACGTGTTTTTCTACACAATTAATTTTGCTTATTATTCAGAGCAAGAGCCTGGTGTACACCACAAGTCACTCATGTACAGCCCCTCAACTGAACAATCTGAAGGAGGGTGTACATATTTATGCAGAGACTATAAAAATGGGGGAAAGTATAATATGATAGCATGTGCAGCCTTTGTTTGCAATACATTTTACATTGATGGATTTCAAATAAAGTAGCTATCACTTTACCACTCACAGGAATAAAAGAAAATGGCACATTACAGAGAAATGCTATCTCAAAACAACAGCTGTATGCGTTCTTTGGCAATGAATGCAACTGGCACACAGTCTCAGCAGCACTGCCTATTCTGTCCTTCCCAAAAGAGAATCAGTGCCTGATTACATTTAGCCTGGCCTCTCTTTTGCTACCTTCATTACATCTGCTATGAAATCACTATTCTCTGTTTGCATTTCCTCCCCAAGCTTCCTTTGTCCCTGAATTCCTGATTATTAATCCCCTGTTCACAGTCTTCGTACATCTTTTAAGAGCCAGAGCCCATACTGGTGGTCTTTTATACAGGGTTTTCCCCTCCAGATGTAAACCTGCATCCCTTTATCTCAGGGACTTCAAAATATCTCAGAGCACATAGTTCAGTGCTATTCCACTGCCTTAAGATTGTCATATGTGAAAAAGGACAATCACAGTTTACTGTCCTGCCTTTCTCCCTCTTTATGGAAGGCAATCACAGCAGCCCCTGCATATCTCTGGAGAAGCTGAATGAGCCCTCCAAATTTGGTGATCGTGATCCTGTTGGATGATCCATGAAAGCCACTAGAGTTAGGTAACACTGTAACCTGAAATCACTCTCTCTCCCTTGTCCCCTCCCCCCCTTCCCTTTCAAGTAAAAAGCTGTGCCCTGCAGCAAAGAACTTACCCAGGGGTAGAAGAAACACGACTAAGCCTCCCAGCAGTACTTACGTGTTTCTGAGGTGGAGGTAGGGGTTGTCTGCTGCTTACCCACTGACTTTAAATAAAGTAATATGTAAAGGTTCATATTACGTGAAAGAAAGAAAGCAGCACAGTCCTCCAGGTGAAGTGTGCTCTGAAATCAATATTCTTACTTCGAGATTGTAACCCAGCTGACTGGTGTTCTAAGAACATAACGACACTCCTGCAGTCAATGTACAAGGATTTCTTGTTTAGTGAATACAAACCAATTCATCATAACAATAGCAATGCTGAATACCTTGAAGAATAAATGTATTTTGTGAAGTTTCTAGAATGTCCTCAAGCCTCATCTGCTAACCCACTACAAGAATGTTTCTCACATTACTGTCAGGGTTTTTTTTTCTTTACTACAGTAAATATTCAACACATTACAGAGAAAGATATGAATAAATTTGCAGAAGACAACAAAACACGATGCAAAATTCAAAACCTATTGAGAGTAAAACCAACTCATACGTAGGACACATGATCTTTTTTTTAATCATTACCACAGTGACTTCAATACAAAGACAGATTTGGCTGAAATCAGCCAAAAGTTCAAAAATAATCAAGGGGGGTCCACAGTCAGCAAAGTAATCACTTAAGCCTCATTTTCTTAAGAAACTAAACTAAACGGCAATTACTTTATAAAAGCCTCAAGCCAGTTAAACACATTAAATAAGTTTCCAATTTTAAGTATGAAGAAATCCAATCAAATAAGTAGTTGCATAGCAGAGGGGTTTTGAGAGCAGTAAAACTTTGCAAACCAGCAAATAAGAGATCCCTCATACCAGTCGCACCTTCCCCCACCAGCAAGTGAAACCAGCACCAGAAATCAATGGGACAAGCTTAATTTAGGCAGATTTAATGAGTTCATGTCAGTTCCTGCCCTGATTATGTACTTCTCTCCTTGTCTTTAAAAGGTTTTCTTTCTTTTTTGCATATAGATTCTTCATAACCAAACTCCAAACCAATGTGTACAGTATTGCTGTAGCATCCATTGTAATCTACATACATATAATTTTCATCTGAAACGCCAACAAAATTTCAAGATGGGGCAAAATTGGTTTTGAGAGTTTTCTTTCTGATGAATAAACAGTAAAATATGGCTTTACATTGCTCAATAGTAGTAGCTAGAGTTGTGTTAACGGTATTGCCTACAAGAGTACACTATAAAATGTAAATAGTAGCATATAAAAAATACCAATTACTTATAGTGCATATGAATAGATAAACAAGTTTAATGTACCATTAAAATGCCATTGTATTTTTACTGTATTTCACCCCCCTTTTCCTCTCAATTTTAGACCACAATAGAAAATCTAATGTAATGCAGAGAAGTTTACTATTTCTGTATAGGACATATCCTGCATTAACAATGTATTGCAGAAATAGACTGGTGTGAGGAAGCCCTTAAAAGGAGGGAGGAATGCTCTTAAAGAATAAATATGAAAGGAAATATTCAAATGAATAAAATTCAAATCTTTAGTATGTTGCTGTTCCTAAGTTTCTTCTTTCTATTCAGCTACTCCAAACTATACTGAAAATTATTGAAAAATACAAAACATTCTTATTATTCTGTATTTCCCAAACTTCCTGGTCACTGAATAAGGTCAAGTAAGAATCATTCACTTAATTTTTAAAAATTATCTTTGCCATAATTCAGCAGAATAATCTAACACAAAAGCAACCCATGGAATTGACCCCAAAGATGATTGTGCTCGTGGGCAATGCTTTTTTAGACGGTCCCCAAAAGATGAGTTCCAGTTAATTTAGTGCTATGTTAAATCCAAGCCCCTAAAAAAAGATCCATACACAAGTGCTTGGGATATCCTATAAATGCACGAACAGGTGTAAGGGATCAGGCCACAGGTTCCCACTGCTCAGTATCCTCTCTCTGACAGTGATCAGTCAGGAAGGGCTTGCAAAAATAAGTAGAACAAAAAAAAATACACACTGATAATTCCCAAATAATGTGCTCCCACCTATTGGCAATATCCAGCACAGCATCCTCACCTTGGGACTTGATGAACCAGAGGTGGTATCCACCTCTTAGTACAAATCCACAGCTGCACTGAATAAAAATGTGTTTCACTGCTACCTACATATAATTCATTACTCTTCAGTTACTGAACCTAAGAGTACAAACAATCCTCTGTGACCAAGGTGAGCAACTGCACACCATGAACAATAAATTGCAAATAATTCAAGCAAACAGTTTATGCCCAAGGGCTAGCATTCATTCACAAACTATGTCAACATTTGTGAATAATATATAAGTGAAGAGGAATGTCTGCTCATGAACAATTCACCAACAAATGCTGCTTTAGCCAGACAGTTTGTTTGTGATTAAGTGTTTGGCCAACTCCCATGCTCTGAGAATTGCTAATTTGGTGTGCTTTGCTTCCCTTCACCCCTGCACATCACATCAGGGACAGTCACTGGCATTACCCACTAGGGATGATGCCAGTGACTGAGAGATGAAGACTACCAGGTTCCCTGCATTCCATCTCACCATTCCAACTCCTTTACTTCCCCCAGTGTGAGGCAGACAGGAATCAGCCTGGAGCACAGATCCACTGCTAATGTTTCCATGTACTGTAGCTATCTCCAAGATGCTTCTCTTCCTCCTCTTTCCCTTCCCTTCAATTCAAGATGCTACTGAACATCAGAAGCAAAAATGCATGACAGTGACACATATGTCTCCTGGAATTTCTAATCACATCTCTATGCCACTAACTAAAGGAAAAGCAGACTACTAGAAAATGTCTGCTCAGAAACAAGCTATCTACTGCTGACATTATGTTCACTATGTGCCAAACAGTGGAAACCACTTCTAAATATTTGTCCCAAATTCCATGTATGTCTTGTTAATCCCCTTCAATTTTCAGCATTTTCAAACTAGATTTCAAAACAGCTAGGGGTTTAAACTAAGAATTTCCACTGAGTGGAGGTACAACTGAATTAATCTTTAAAAGCAGTATTCCCTGCTGTACTTGTGAACCTTTCCAAGTAACTTCAATGCACAAAATTGGATGCCATCTAGAAGACAGCAGTCTACATTTCCCAAATAATCAATCAATAGGGAGCGACAGTTCCCCAAGGGCAATTCAGAAAATAATGCACAGAAAGAACAGCTAGCAAGAGGTAGCTAGCAGAAAGTAACAAACAGGGCATCCAATTCCCTTCCTCACTCCAGAGATTAGACACCTGTCTCAGGACATCATACAACTCAGCCTGACATAGCTGCAACCTATGTCTCTCGCTTCCAGGTCTCACTGCCAGACTACAGAAGAGGTCAGGTAGGGCAGAGTTTCATCCTTCACACCGAAGGAGGTTGGCAAAGGACAGCGTGTGCTACTGACAGACTTCAGGTTAGACCACCTGGTCCCTGCTCACAGGACTGTGCATCAGTCTCAATGGGAGATGCCAAAAAAAAACATCATTAGGAAGGAATCAGAACTCGGATGCCTCCCCCATAAGTGAGTGTCCAGAGGTTCACATTCCTGCATTCACTTCTTGGAGTGGTGCACCTACCTCACCCAACACTGCTTCCAAAAGCATCCTCCAAGCAGAGGGGAACTGTATCCTTGGAAGACCGGAGTCACAATGGATTTATCTAGATCTCTGATTTAACTACGGGCTTCAGTCTGAGCAGGAGTCCCCCACTTTGAAACACAAGTGTACAGCTGTTCCAAAAAAGAGCTTCCAATTATAAAGCTATGGTGAAGCCTCCAGCCTCCCTGGACTCCTGCCATTCTGTGAGGGCTCAATCTAGGGAGGTGGGGAGTCAATCTTGGCTTTTAGCATCAGATTTTGCATTCAATTTCTAAACAACTCCATTTTGTTTTTCACTAGATCACCCAGACTGTATTTTTTTTGCTTGCCTTTGAGATATTAACAGGAGAAGCATGGAGTCTGTCCCTGAGAGACATTCTCTGTGCAGTATACACATCACTGCAGCATTCACATCACTGCAGCATTCATCACAGATCTCAGCTGAAAAACAACCCCCCTGCTTATTTCATTAATCAACAGAATATTTTAATTTTTTATATTCCTTGGTAGGGTTCCATTTTCTTCCCTATTGGTACAAGTCCAGAACAAAATCAAAGCACATTCTCCTCTAGAAAGTCAAAATCACATTGGACTTAAAAACTGCAAAATAAAAACTCCTTTCTGTTGGTTTTGTTTCTTTGTGGTGTCATGAACATTGTTAGATGATTAATATACAAGAGGAGGAGGGATTGATCCAATACTATCCAAGTTAACCAAATAAACTCCGTGATAACAAGCCTCAGCTGATAGATTCGTCATTACCGTCCATAAACTGTGCTTCTAAATCACCTGCACTGCTTTGAAAATTTCATACTGAAATATTGAAGATTCCTACAAAAGACTCCTCTATTATGATGGACCGAACAATAACAAAGCATACTAAAATATATGTAAAAATAAAATAGTCCATAGTAAAGTAAGCCAGAGAAAAAGCATATTTCCAACAAATGTGCCAGTTATTAAAGAAATTTCAAATGTTTTCATTCTTCTGAATCTTGTTCATCAAAATAAACTTAGTACGTTGTCCTCTTCATTTCTCTGTTCATAAAACATATGTGCCACTGTACAAGTTTTCACTGTACATAACAGTACAATTTTCAACCTTTGACCTATGAATTCATGAGTGTCAGCAGAAAGCACGTTTCTAGATTCCACTTCAAATTATCTTAGCTCAATAACAAACATACTCTCACACATCAGAATTCCTCACTGTTTTGAACAGCAACGAAGACAAAATATACCAGTGATTTCACCACCAGACCAACCATATTATGTCATGAATGCTGAAAAATTGTATTTTCCTTGACCTTTCAAGTGCAAATCCAAAATGTGTGTGAAACACACATCTCGAAAATGTGATTTTATTTTTTTCTCCTAAAGCATGAAAAAACCATAAAGTATCTATTTATTTAATTTCCCTTACAGCCTATCTAAAGATACCAGCATATACTCAGTATTAACTGAACAGAGATTTCTGCTCAACCACATAGCTATGCCTACACTGATATTCACCAGTTGCAGGAGGAGCTGGGATTTGAAAACAGTGCAAGAAGCATGAAGCTCGACATACCTCCTTCCCCTAATCAGCTTTTTAAATACCCTAAAACCACAGTATACCTTCAGGGAAAGAGTATTTGTCCAGCCCCACAGGCATATTGCGTACTAAAAAAAAAAAAAAAAAAGTGTTCTTCAGAAGCAGCCACAAGAGCCAGGGGTGATTGCTACCAGTTATACTCAGGTCAACCAACCTGAAAAATTTTGCCAGCACTGGAGGCACCTAAAGCTATATTTTTTACCATCAGTAAGTTAATTTGATTTATATTTATGCCATCTTCCTTGAAAGAAAAATAAACCTCTCAGTACAGAGCCTTTTCTGAAGCACCTTCACTTCAGCATTAAATCACTTGGCTGTTATTAATTGAGTCACACTAAGGCAAATGAGGACTTTACCAATAAAATCTATGAATATCTTGTTCCTCATCTCTGATTTTTTGAATCTAAACAAAGAAATAAAATCACTGGTTTCTTTAATTGTTATCGGCCTTTTGTCATATTTTGCAGTAACGTTTAGCTGCTTGCAGTCTCAGGGGATGAATGTATTCCAACATTGTATGTTTTAAAATTCAATGTAATTTAAAAGTGCTAATACAGTCTTTATAATAAATTAAGACCATTCTGTATATGCATTAGTTTTTATTAATTCTGTGTTTATTAGGTGTTAGTTAAATCCAATTTGCCAACTGATTTTAAAGTAAATACCTTTCTATAGTCTTGAGGAATTAATTGTCTTTTGCAACAATAGCAAAACCCTGTGACCAAGAGAACCTTTCTAATTATTTCAATTCAAACACCTTCCACTGTGGGAGGCAATTTGACTGCAGTCTGGGAGTTACATCACTACAAGTGTCCAAAGATATCACTTTAATACACACTCAGAAGTGAACAAATGCTGTTTCTACAAGGTGTCATTCCCACTGAGAGCGGACTGGCAGGCAAGTCTCTGTGTCCCTGTAATTCCATTCTTCCTCAGGGAACAATTTTTGCCATAGAAGTTTTATTTCCATTGAACAATTTTAACTTCCCTTAAAGAGAGAAGCCTTTTCTCGCTTCAGGATAAACAGAATTTTAAAGATTCAGGACTGAAGTTTAACAGTTTCCATGCATTGTCCAATACCTTCAGCCTTACTACGTTACATTCCTGACAGTCAATTTATCTCACTGCAGTGTATTCACTACATCTTTCTATCTCCCAGGTTGTCTTTTCACATAAGCCTAGGAAGTGGGGAAAAAGTAAAATGTGCTGGTGTGTAAGATACCCCTAGAGATGTACATTCCATACCCAATACAAGAAAGAGGCCAACATCTTTACATAGCATCATTTAGTAAAACAGTGATGGTCGAGAAAAATGCTGAATTCATTCCATAAATACAGTTATAACTCTGAAAAGAGAAGCATTAATAAAAACACTACTAAATATTTAGTGAATCCAGAGAAATCTCTCAAAAACCTATCATCACAGAATGTGGACAACAGTCTGAGTCAAAGATGTAAAGACATCCAAGCCTGAGATGCAAAGTACAGTTAGGTTTTCCCCTTCCTCTGTCTAACTGGGGGTCTGTTGTCTAATATGCTTCTCCTACGCTAGGGCCATCCTTCATGTAAAGCTGGCAGGCTACCCTGATTCACCAGTGTATAAAATGCTATGAAGCTGAAGCATTATGATTCTGACAGCACTGAAGCTACTGTATGTGCTTTCTGTCTGCTGAAACAGTTCCAAATCATCAATGAAATAACGGCAGCAACTACTCCAAACTTTCCAGAGAAGTCAATATGGGTCAAAGATGTCAAACCATCAAGCTGCACAGAAAGTTGGTCTGTGAACAGCTCTGAAAAGAACTATCACATCTGTCATTCTTCCTGTGTTATCTTTTTCTCGGTAAGATTATAAACTGCCAGGGCTGAGATTAACCCTTTCTGTAATCTGTCTACTGAGTCTGCTCCAGCTAATAATTTATGCATTAAAGACCTAAATATAATTTGTGTTATCATCTAAAAATCTGTTCCCATGCGTTGAAAATTGATAAAACTAGAACCATTTCATCCCTTAACACTCCCCATTCAGTGGTCCTAAATGCAGAGAGCCAGCTACTGTTGCCTAAAACAGCATTTCATTTTCTGTTTCATGATCCTGATCCACAATGAGCAGCCAAGCCTAATACTTAATACTTAGTTGAACAGAGTATTAAGCCAGAGAGTCCAAGATCAAGCATTATACTTGACCTTTTGAATTTTTTTCCAATCAATACTTCAGAAATTGATTTTCTCTTAGTCAGTATACCCAAATGGTTTCATTAAGCTGAAAGATTACATGACCTCCCAACAGGGAAAAGCCACCAGAACCTATTCTGTAGTCTGTATTATATAAATGCCCTAATCAGCAATCAGTGAGTATCTGAGAATCCCAAATACATCCCCCTTGATAATTATACAACAATCATACTAGCAGTGGTGTTCAGAAGAAATTGCAAACAGAGTATCAAACTGTCAAATTTTCAGACTTGGTTAAACGTCTGGCAGCAGAACATACATCTGGATTTGGGCTGCACCAAAGTGCAACCTCAGCCATTAACAGTTCATTGTAACAACCATGTCAGAATATTTCCTGATTCAAGGGCATTCAGGAACTTTGGTACACCTACAAGTTACTCCCTATGAAGTGACAAACGCCCCCAGTTGCACTTTTAACCCAGAACAAATGAGGGAACCACCTTACTGTGACTATTTGTCCCAGTCAGGCTGTAAATGCTTTACTCCTGAGAGCTGGTGAGGTTAAAAGGATAAGCCTCCAGGTCCTTTTCCCTGAGCAGCTTTTCCAGCCACTCTCCCCCCAGCCTGCTGCGGTGCATGGGGCTGTTGTGACCCAAGGGCAGGACCTGGCACTAATACTTCTGTAGTACCTGGGTCTTGGCATTGGTCTAATAAATGGAGAGTCCTGCTATTAGAATATCAGAGATCCTGTGGACATACATAAAATAAAATAAAAAGATAATTATAGGGTGCCTTGAGCCTTTAAGAAGTGTGCAAACAGCTTTCTGTTAGTGATGACGGTGAAAACGGTCTTAGTTTCAGATGACCAGACAATATTTTCTGTAATCTCTCACAAATACACATCTTTTGTACAAACTCTTGCTTTCCTGTTCTAATATCCAAGAAATCTCCAAGGCAATTCAATACCACAACCTTCTCCACAACTTTCAACCTCTCCTGACTGCTGCCTGTTCCAGAGTTACTACAAATCTAATCCTTGCAGAAACTTTCCCCTCTTACCTCAAATCCTGTCTGAAGGAGTTCCTTTCTAACCTTCTGCCCTAAACTTCCCCAGTTTCTCATTTACAAGAACCAAGCCTGTCATTAAAGCTGATTATAATTACAGCAATTTTGACCTTTGGGCTATAGAAGTAGGTCATATATTTACATTTCTGTTTTTACTACCAGAGGTCCTGCTTTTGCTGGCTTCCAAAAAACACCCTCTAGATCCAGTAGTCTCCTTTTTCCTATCCTTTTGCCTTCAGAGTATCTGGATTTTATGTTCTTCCACCCTAATTCCACAGTGACTGCAATGCAGCACCCCATTTATGCTTTGATTCCTCCTTGATTCCCTTTCAGTACAGCTGCTGGAGGCCACCATATGCCTGTTTTTTACCTCAATTAAGAAAATGAGGGTTTGAAGGGTGGGGTTGTTTTGGGTGCAGGCAAGGGGAAGGAGGAGAATGAAAAAGCAACTTCAGAAATCTCTACCCAAGACAACTAAACCAGTAAAAACCTGAGTAGAGGAAAGGAACATTAGAAACATTCCATGGTAAATTCACAACATTTTTTAAACTTGTATTTCTTTCAGTAAAATTAATTGTAGAAAATTCAAGTTAGGAATAGCCTGGTTAAAAAGAAAAAAATGTGAACTTTTTCAAGCAGCCCTCAGAATACCAAGCATAGAAAAATAATAAAAATAAATTTAGAAAGTGCAGTTTACCAAATGCTCAATCTCAGTGAATCATTAGGTAAAAGGAGGGAGGAAAAAAAACAACAACAAAAAATTTATTGCATGGCAACACTGAAGTGGTGGGAGTTTTATCTGACAGAGAAGAAATAAGAGAAGGAATATTAGCCATTCTGTGCCCTAAATCAAAGCTATTTGGTATTGAATTTTTTTAATTCATTCAAAACACATTTGTCTGATTCTAAAACTATGTAAGATCCTAGATATGAAAACAGGCATATAACCAGAATCCCAGATTGGTTTCAGTTGGAAGAGACCTTAAAGACCATCTCATTCCAAACCTCTGACACAGGCAGGGACACTTTACATTATCCCAGGTTGCTCCAAGCCCCGTCCAACCTGGCCTTGGACACTTCCAGGGATGGGGCAGCCACAGCTTCTCTGGGCAACCTATGCCAGGGCCTCACCACCTGATCTTTACTCTGTAAGTACTGTTTAGATCAACTCCAAAATGGAAAGCTCCCATCAAGTTCCATATAGCTTCAGTAAATAATGACATATCCATAAATGATGAAATGCCTCCTTAGTAAGAGCAGTAATCCTCCTTGCCCCAACTCCACTACAACTCTTCTCCTGAGCACCTTATTTAACACAAAAATCTGTTCCTTTCATCCTCAGCACAACCCTACACTCAGCACATGCACTTCAGGCCCAGGGACAACAACCTGAGGAAATCCCAACGTCAGTCAAAACTCTAAAATATCGTTTATTGAAAATAACTGTGAGAAGCCCTTATGCTTTCACAGAATCAGTCAAATAGCAACTGCAGAAGCTTTTATCTGGATAAAAGACAAGCATATACCAGTGTCACACACAAAAAAAAATACCCCAAGACATTAAAAACTGACCAGAAATTAGACCATATTGTTCAGGTAGTAGGTAATGGTTGCTTTGTGGAAGCTTGTATATGTCCAGGAGGGAAAAGCAGGGAGAAACAGCACACAAACTGAGCCTTCCTGTCCTCCAGCAGGTCAACAATCCCACCCAACTGGGTGTTGGCCGCAAACTGACTGAGGGTTCACTTGATCCCCTCATCGAGGTGTCCAGCTGCTGGGTTGATGTAACTCCATTTCCCACCAGTCTCTGGCCTGGCCACCCAGGCAGATTTTACCCAGCAAAGAGTGCACTTGTCCAACCCATGAGCAGCCAGTTTGTCCAAGAAAACTGTGTGTCAAAGTCGAAAGTTTACTGAAATCCAGGTAAATCCACATTCACTCAGAGGGTCACATTCTCTTAGAAGGACTTCGGGTTGTCCAAGTAGGATCTGCCTTTCATGAACCCAAGTTGGCTGGGCCTGATGCCCTGGTCGTCCTGTATGTGCCAAGATGATCTGCTCCATGGCCTTTCCTGGCATTGGCATCAGGTGAAAAGGCCTTTAGTTTCCCAGATCCTCCTTCTTGCCCTTCTTGTAGTTGGCCATCACAACAGCCAACCTGCAGTCCCCTGGGAGCTCCCTGGTTAGCCAGGACTGCTGGTAAATTACGGAAAGTGGCTCAGTGGCATCTCTGCCTGCTTCCCCAGTACCCTTGGGTGGATCTCACATGACCCCATGAACCTGTGTCAGAAGCATCCATTATTGTTTCAGCTACTACTAACTGGGAATGACAAGTATCTTGATAAAAGTATTATTGTATTTCCCTTTTAATCTTTCTTCAGAGCAATAACATTTTGCAACAGTCTTCAAAAAAAAAAAAAAAAAAGGCAAAACACATCCCTTGTTTGTTATAGCAAAATTCCTGTATGTAAATATCAAATGGATGTTTAGCTACTTCTTTGTGCATTAGAAAGTGATATAACTTAGATTTATATATTGATTAATGGGAATAGCAGAGAGAAAAGAAAGCAGCTCAAGTCACAGAACGCCACTGTCACCAGGCTGTGATGAACCTAAAGGCTGATACCTTACAAACTGGTACCAGTACACTGACACACATACAGACTCACAGAAACTACCCACACTTGGGTGTCATGTGGATGAATATGCATGACTTAAATTGACATGACTTCCTATATTTTCACACTACTTAGCAGAAATGAACCTTGCAAACTAGACTTTTCATCAGTACCTGACGGACTCTTCTCAAGGTGGTGATAATCTCATTATCTTGTCCCTTTTCCCCATGGAATACTAATCCTGAACAACTGGACACAAAAGCTCACCTTTAGAATGTCAAATAAGTTATCTGCCTCAGTTCAAAGTTAATTAAGATGCAAATTGAAGGCACAACGCCAGAGCATAGCTCCCTAACCCTACATGAAAACAATCAACTGTATCAGGGATAGCTACTTGCAATAGAACATATTTCATGTCAGAATGTTTAGACTAACTGGTCTATACCTCTTGTGGTACCAGAGAATAGCAGGTTACGGGGGTACCTGCTACAAGACCCAGAGGCACATTTTGCACTGGGAGACGGGACACACACACACGAGATATGTGACCCACAAAATGGCATTTATTGAAACAAAAAGACAGCTTATATACAGGGGAACACAGAAGCTTCAGGAATAGGGGTAGGAACCGGCTAGGAACATCAAATTCTGAGGGTTACTGATATGGGGACTTGGAGGGATAGGCTATTGGGGTATGTCAGGTTACTTAGGGGGAAGGAAGAGCTAGGGGAACAATGGAAGAACTGTCCTGGGTGCACGGACAAGGGAATTTGCTGAGGGTGCAATGCTGCGGCCTTGTAGTTGAGCTGGTTCCCAGGCAGTTCTGCACAGCTGAAGTTGCTAAGAGACTTCGAGATAGATCTTTTCTTCTGAGCCTTCCTTGCAGCTTTTTCACATCTCTCTGCAGGCCTCCTCTGGTCCACCCCTGACACCAGAGCCAAGCAAATTTTAACTGTATGGTGTTTTCATGGCTTCTGACTCCAGAAGGCAGACTCCATTTAACAGACACATTTCTACTGCTTTTTCATCACATCAAATAATTCCCTTTTTTGGGGAAATAAAGAGAATGAGAGTCCAGTACAGCTGCCTGATGAATGTCAAACCTATTCCATTAAGTAAAAGTAATGGCAAAACTCAGGAGAGGCAGCAGTGCTTTATACTGAGTTCCCATTTATTCATTTCGTTTCAAAGCCAGCAGCAACTTCTATTTCCTACAGAGAGAGTCCAAGAGAACAGAATATTTACATTTCAGGTTTTATCAGTCTTCTAAAGACACTACCTACAGGACAGACAAGCATGTCTAACACACACTCACAAATTCTGTAAGACTTATGGTGCTCAAATTAAAAATCCGTAAATTGAATCAGTAAAAAATATGACAGAGGAATCACCCTGAACATCAGAAGTAAAACTACTCAAAGAGTGACTCTATATAGAAGATTTACTTCTGATTTACAAATTAGAGACAAACAGGGAGAGTAACTAATTCCATAGGCAACAGAAATCAGCAAAACATACTCCCAGTAACTGTAATGCCAAACTACAAAACTGATAAGTAAGTTCCTAATAATGACCTCTGACAGACATACCAAAACAGGTGCTGAAGCACACTGTTGCTCTGACATAGGCATCCATCCACATACACATCATATACAACTCACTGCTATGCCTATTCATTAGCACCCCTGGAAAGCATTTAAACAGTGTATCACTCCATATAATGAGGTGTAAAACTCTCTAGAATTTTAAAATCCTTTTTTCTTTGAGAACATGAGATGATCTCTAATAAATTCATAAATGCTTTCATACGTGATTTCTGCCTTTCCCGAAGGATAACAATGGAATGAATGGGAAGTGAAACAAAGTAGATTCCTTTGCTGCTGCTGGCTGCTTTTGCATCGAGCTGTGGCAAGTAAAATAAGGCAGCACTGACACAGGCGACGCTTCCAGGCAGCCTCTGACAAGGCAGCAGCGGCTGATGCCAAGCAAATCACGCAGAAAGCAAAAGACAAACACTAGCAAAGGGTGGCAGAGGCTGCAAACTTGTAAAGCACTAAAAGCATTTATTCTTTTTGGAACACATTCTCGGCACAGTGGGACATAAAGCATTTCATACATTTTTGCTGCAAGTGGCCTAAAGTAAAAAATACCAGAGAAGTGGCAGCCTAAGCAAAGAATACAAATGTACTAGAGAAACATTTCAAATAAAGACATAAAGTAGTCACCAAGCTTCCAGTAGCTGAGAGAAAAAGAAATAACAGAAGAAAGGTCACTGGCATACCTATTAAATTATATGCTGAACATTTAAGAGGCTAATTTTGCCAGATTTCAAAAGATCAGCCACCTTAATTTTTGGATGCAACTTGTTGTGTTAGTTCATGACATGACATGGGATTAAATATTCAAAAAGGGAGAAATATACCAATGGAGAATTCTCTCCCATCATGAAATTCTGCACATGAACTCAGTTAAGCCATTGGATTGAAAAAAACAACAACAATAACAAAACAAACCTGTGCTACAAAGAGTAGGGATTCTCTCTTTCTCAGTGTCCTGATATAATTTACAACTATCTATTTTAAGAAGCAAATCCAAGTTGGAAGTTTACCAGTCCTATTCCAATTCCCACCCTGTCAGTAATGGAAAATGACAGTAGGAGGTTGCTGCAACTCTCACTAGAGATTCATCACCAGCAGATCTGGACTTTGTGCAGACATGAATGACCCAAGCAGTAACTGTGATTGGAAACCTCTTCTAAACCTGGCTTTGAGTAAAATTTGGTTTTATCAAAATTGAGGAGCTCTGCAATACCAAGTCTGCAGTTGAACAATTAACAGAGCCTGGCATATTCACTCACTGTTTCTCTCATGTTGCTGTGTTTACGAAAGGGTGGGATATAAAAGCCCAGCCTTTACATGAACATGTGAATTATCGGCTCCCTTAAAATCTTTTGATTTGCAAATATCTGATACACAACTCCAAATGCCACGGTATTTATTTAAGGAGCAAAGATACCCAAGGACATTTCTAGCTTTCTTTTGGGAGCTGCTCTCATGCAGTGGTGTTCTGATCCAGCTCCAAGACTTTTATCCGTTTACAAATATCTCTATTCTAACAGCGTATTTCTACTTGACTTTAAATCGCACAGAGAAGAACATTGAAATTGCTATGTCAGATAAGAGCACTGGATCTCTTCCAGCTTTCTGTCTTGGAGTGGCAAGTACTGGGTATTTTAAAGGAAACTGCAAAGATCTTAAGACACAGCTCTTGTAAGACACAGCCATACAGCACCTTGTTTGCTGGGTTTTTTTTCCCTAACACCCATTAGTTACCTTCTTTTTTACACTGAAACATGAGATTTTTGTCTTTTATATTTTACTAACTACCCTATGTGAATTCTTTATGCACCAGGCACATCACCTTAGAAGGAATCCCACAAAAAAACATTGTGGGGTTCAATTGTCACAGTATAAACTAAACTGTACAGCTAAAATGAGACACATTGATGATGTAAAAAAAAACCAAACCAAACCAAAGAAAAACAAAAGGTATATTTTGTTTTCCCTGAAAAGTCCTTCTTTGCTACTTTTCCTGTGAATTTCAAAACTCGAAATAAATAACATCTTAGTATCACTCTATTTATGATTGTTAAGTATATTAGATTTATACATAGTTATCTTAAGAGTTGAGTTCTTCTTAGTCTTACATTGATAGAATAAAGCACATCCCCTTCCTAGGACCTTACGGTCTTACAAAGGAACATGGGAAACTGCTCAACCCACAGAAGTAGTAATCCTCACAGGAAGCATTTTTGTTGTGTCAATTATACTAGTACATGTCTACTCATGCTCTGGATTTCAATCCATTCAATCTGTCCAAATGATAAATAAATGATGACACAAACATATGCTGGAAGATCAAACCAGCAAGGCACGTGATTTCCCTGTGACACAGCCAGAAGATTCTTCTGTCACATATCTATGACAAAAGAGGATCCCTGTAAGAATGAATGGATGGAAATGCACCTCCTTCCTGCCTGTCGGCAAAATGTTGGGGTTTGAAACTGAGTTCATGTTTGTAAGTCTTGCTATTTTCTCCCAGTTCCTGTTACTGTTTAGGACAGAGAAATGAAGCTGGTGACTCACTCAGGCTCAGTTGTCCTGTGTCCCCCCTACATGGGCTGACCACAGTCTCTACTTGGTTATCAGCTGCAGTATTTCTTGCTTTCTAACCATTTCGGTATGCAACCAAGCTGCCACAGAAAAAGGTGCTTTTAAGCCTCTTACCTGCTTAGGAGACACAGAATTCTGGGTAAAAAGACTTACAAAATACGAAAATTCAACATGCCTACCCTACTATTGTTACAAGAAGGAGAAGAAAGGCTGAAAACTCCAGTTCCTCTCCATGTCAGCTTCCTCTCCTCCTCCCTGTGCCTGCAGCACCCTGCAGCATTTTGGTTCATCAGAAATGAACATTTTACAGATATTTATTGTTTTGCACTGTGATAAAGCAGGCAAACACCATGTATAATATTTGAGTCAATTTGTCATTTGTTTGTGTACTGTCCACTGGGCGAAAGACAAAGTTTTAATAAATAGTAGAGTATACTGTCACAGAATCCAAAACACACCTGCAGGAACCAAGATTATTTTTTTAATTAATTATATGGGAGTCTACTGCACTTCTGTGAATCACTCAAACATACTGTGGTTTGTTTGTATGTTTGTTTTTTTATTTAATGACACTTAATTTAAGACATTTTTCTTGGGTAGACATGAAAAAATAAGCTAATAAGTCATTTAAATCACATGTGGTTTCTTCAGAGCTCTGTTTGCCAGACACCCCAGTGGGAAAAGACAAAGAAGGCTGCCAAATACAGAATGGAATAGTCAAAACACACCTGCAATTATGCACATTTTGTATTTTTTTTCTTTTAAACCATAAAGTTCTAATCCATCATTACTGGGCATGGGCGAGTGACCTCTGCCTAAGCAGAAGCAGATTATGGGCTGGGTAACTAACCAAGACTGTCAGTGTAATTAAGATTCTGAGCCTTCTCAGGAACACCAGCTACAAAAGCTCCAATATCTAAAAACGCTGCAGCTTGCTTAATTGAAAAAGACTTGACTGAATTATTAAAAGCTACCAAAATCTGAAACTTTAAATGAAAAAGAGAACAAACATTTTTCGCAGGAAAATGGCAGAAAACAGCATTAGGCTGAAGCCAGGGAAGGAAGTGACTAAGCATGTAACTGCAACCATTTGGAATAAATCATTCCTATGCTAGTCACAGTGTGAATGAGCACAATTATGTGCTTCTGAACTTTGTTCATGTTTATCTCTTTCAGTTGCAAAATCTGCTCTACTGTCATGTCTAGTTTTTCTCTTCAGAATGTTACTAATGTTGTAAAATAGCACATCACTCTGACTGTTTTTGGATTGGAAATCACAGTCTCAGAATACCACACTGAAGTCCAAGCAGGAGTCCTAATAGAGGTAAGCTGGAATACTTTTTTTCTCTGTGGAGCTTTTTCATACATAAGCAAGTGAAAGGAGAGACTGAGACAATATAAGATAATTCAGCATTTGAAAAAGAAGTCTCTGTTTCTGTATTTGACAACTGTGCTGGCCTCACATGGAATTTTGCTATTAGGTCACTCTAGTAAAAAAAAAAATAAAAGCATCAAAATAAATTATAACCATAACAAGAAAAAAAATTAGAATAGACAAGTAATAATTTGTGTTGGAAGTCCAAGAAGGAAAAGATAGCTTAACTGATGGGAAAGATACATACTTGACAATAACTAGTGCCAGATAAAAAGCCAAGCAAGTCCTCTATTATGTTGATGAACCTATGAAATAATTAAATATCACTATCCCTCTCTCATAAGTGGAGATACGGAGACAAAAGGAAATTAGGGTAAAAGCTGAACTCTGGAAAGCAAGTTATAATGGTTTTATATATGAAGTGGACATCATGGGCTTCCTATCATAAAAGGATGGAGAGTTTTAACTACACATCAACATGTGACATTGAAAAAGTCTAGGGTTTGGTGGAAAATCTAAAGCTCTGTCAAAACACCCATATTGCTGACACTACCGCCATCTCATTACTCTTTAATCTAACATTACTGTTCCTGTTCCTATTAGTATGACCAGGCATGTTCAGAGCTCCCTCCTTTCCCTCTGGCCAGAACTGGACACTGTCAGGATTGTTTTCCCCAGGCTGCTGAGTCCAGGACTAGGCTGCACCTCTGCTTGGACTCAGTTCTGCAATGCCTCTAGACTAATGTCCCAACAACTGTAGAGTTCTTCATGAACAAATATTTCATTGAGATGCCCATGTTAATCTGGCTCCCCAGAAGTAAATTCATTACCTTTGTCACCTATCACAGTCTGCCACTGATGCGCAAGCAGAATTGTTATGGCAAGGCAGAAGTCCTCCAAGAGAACAAATCATTTGTCACAGACAAGCACATTTCACGGTGACACCTAAGGGTTTCTGAATACTCAGGATACATAAACTCCCTAAGGGCTGACAGTCAGACAATAGGCAGTCTTCCAGCAATGGCATCCTGGCCCATAAAAGACTGGGAAGCATTTGCAAAATAAATAAAATAAAGCGTGGGTTTATTCTAACCTAATCTCTAGCATCTTCACAGGGACTACAAGCAGAATCACAGAGGCCTCTACCACTGCCTTGCATTTCACACCTACACATCTGCAGGGCACTTATGGTGGGTACAGTTCATGCTCTGCAGGTTGAACGTAGCACTCCATGTAATTAATTTCTTTTACTTCAGTGATGATCACTTACCTTCTGCTGCTTCTACTCATATTCACCTTTCAGCAAGATGCTGGAGGATAAACCTGGATGGATCAACACTAAATCCACTGGAACAGAAGCACTGGCATCAATTGCAGAGAGCAAGTAAAATGATAGCTTTGCATCTCATGTCATGTCTTTGGAGAATGAGATTGAACCACAGGCTGCTTGCCCTCACACAGCTTCAAAATCACAGGGCAAAAAGTCAACTGGGGAACAGCAGAGTGTCCAATGCCTCATTAAGGATATGGGACGACAGGGTCTAGGAAGATCTGTCCACTGGATGTCACAAAGAAAGGTTTGTATGCAGCATTACCTCCCCCGGTAGAGGCCCCTGTGACCTATGCCCAATGCTCAGATTTAAAGCAAACTGTCCAGCTGGAAAGGCTTTGTTACCAAGCAGTGTGTAACTGTGTGTGAGGGAAGCAATAGCCTGCATGGCCCTGTGACCACGGCACTGAGATCCTCCGGGGACCCACTCTGACAGACGTGTCCTTGGTGTCCTCTGCCAGCAACCCAACAGTACAGAGGGCACTGACTCCTAGAAAGGGGGCACGGCTCCTGTTCTCCTTCAGCTTATCACAGAATGTGCAACACCAGGATCCTTTCACCCTCACGAAGGCGAGGGGAGGCCTTGCAAAGCTAATTATTTCCAGCAGAAGACTAAGGGGATACTTTCATTTACCCACCGCTCCCCTACCTCTTACCACCATGGTCCACTAGGACAGTACTGACCAGCTGCTGGAACAAGATCCTCTCTCCTCTTAATGCTCTTTCCCTGCTTCTTCAGAGCATTTTCTGTTGCCTTAATTTCCCTTACCCACATGTTCCTTGAACCTGGCTTTCCCACACTTCCCTTTCCTTCTGCCTGCCTTTGGCAAATCCTGCATCCTGAGTCTGTCTCTGTCTTCCCACGCTCTGATATTTACAATGGGAGTTATACACCCCAGCTCTAATCTGATCCTCATGGAACAGCAGGTTCATTTAATCACTGGCTCAAAATTGCAAACATATTTTATTAGACTTATCTCTCTTAACGATACAGTGATAGCACACCACAGTACCATTGAGAACAAGCTACTTCTGCTAACCCAGCTGATTCCTGGTTTCTTTACAGTGAAATAAAGTCAAGGGAAAGACACACGTTGTCACTTCATAAACCCCAAAAGTACACAGTGAGGCACTTGCTAACTACAGTTCCCCAGAGGGATGTGTGATTCACACAAAAAGGCACTCCCAGACCCCTCTGCCTGTGAGCAGAAAAATGCTCTATTCTGTCCTGGTCTAAATTACCAAGTCTGTGCATTACAAACATAATGCACTGTGTTTAGAAAAGTTCTTACAGCTTTCCTGAAAGGGTTTCTTTTAGGAATAATGGATTTTTTTCAGATTACTTCCTCTTTCCCCTGTCCTGAGGAAGCCTAATGTGAACCATGTGACAGAACAGAGAAAGGCTTCTGATTGATTTGGAAACTACTAGCACCTGGTTTCTTACACTTTGGGAAGTTTACACCCCTTCTCTGCCCCACTCACCCCCGTTCTAAGGAAGCTGATAGTTCTGTTGTCCCTCTTTTCAACACTTAGCAAATAGATGTCCCTGGCCATCACAGGTGCCTTCTCACAACCCTGAAAAATGCAAGATTTGCTGTTTCCCCTTTTCTCTGCAAAAATGTTTCAATTCCAAACTAGCCCTGAAGAGGAACAGGCTTTCACAGTCAATGTCACCTTTTGATTCACCATTTACTATTTTGGCTGCAGTTCACATTAAGCTTTCCATAGGGAAGTTGCAGCTAGGTACAGAGAACCAGGATGAATGGAAAAAGAAAATATGTTAAAATTTAACTAGATAAGAAAAAACAAAATCAAACATGAAATTAAATTGAAGCAAATTACTGTGAAATCAGATAGCAGGGAAATCCATCTAGAACAATTTCTACACAGAAAACCTATTGAAAGTTCAGTACCAAGAGAAAAATCTGGACCCTGGGATAGTGCATCATTTCCAAACAAGTTTGAATTTTTCCATCACGATGATGATGAAAACTAAATGTTCATCACAGGCTCTGCCCAACACATCTCTTTTCATCTGGATGAATGTTAAAGCATATCTAGCAATACATTTGCCAATATATTTTCTGATGTAAGCCACTCTTCCCCCCCAAAAAAAAACCAGACTGGAATGATCACAGCATCACAAAACTCAAAACTGCTCAAAAAGCATTTCAGGTTCTGTGGTATCTCAATCTATGGCTAAAGGTGAAATTCCAAAACACAGACTGTGTTCACGAGTACAGAAATAAAGGAAATAATTTTCTTAAAAGTTTCTGCTTTGCAGAATTGGCTAAAACATCATTTTCATGGGCAGAAGAGAAAGGATAACACTGTTTCTGAGCACTACTTTTCAATCTGCACGAGGTTATTGAGACTTCTGTCACTTGTACCTTTTCTCTCCTTTCCCTGACTGGACTTAAACTCTTACCAAGGTGTTAACAAACTCCTGGATTTTGGGCACTCAGAAGTTATGGTATTAGTTCTAATGGAAACCAGCTAATCCTTAAGAGAAGCTAACCAGTTGGGCTTCAAGTTCTTTTCTCCTGGTTACATGAGTCAATGGGTGATGCAACAGAGCTGAACTGATATACAAGGTGTAGTTGATAAAAGGAAAAGGTATCCTCTTTTCTAAAATGCAGCTTTAACACACTTCATTGTTTATAATACGGCCAGACTGGTCTGAAATTTTATATGAAATGTTTCAGACTGGGAGAAGCTATATTTCCCCAACTGGAAGAGAACCCATTCTGCTGTATGAAGATACAGAAATGTAATTTAAAAAAACTGTTTATCAGACACTGGCACTTTTCCTTCTTATGTAATTCAAAAAGGATCTCAGTAAAGAAAATTGAATTTGGCAATCCATTAACATAGATTTGATGGTCTCTCTCTGTTCATCTCTTGATGTCTCACCCCTTTCAGAAAATGAAAATAACTCTTGGTAAAAGAGTTGCTGTTCCCTCTTATTAGTATATTGGCAATTATTAAAACCCTGGGAAAGCTGCTGAAGCTCTGCTGACTCATGGTGGCCAAGAAGGTACTTGTTAACTCCACAACCAATATGCAGGTGAGAAGTAGAAAAAAACCAGAATAGGCAAAGTTTGGGAAGAAGGTTGAGTGCAAGCTGGTGTATTAAGTAGCACCAATTCTTCAGGAGAAAGTATTTGAATGCTATCTGAAGCTTTAAATGCTGAGTATGAACCAGGTGAAGATTCAGACCTAACTTCATGCCATCTAAGTTTATGAACCTAAAAGAGTCATTTCAATAAAGAGTTTACCTCTTACAGGTATCTGTTGTCAATAGAGTAAGAGCAGCAGTTACAAGAGGCAAATTGACTTACCAAAGGTCTGAACTGTCTCCTTCCTGCTCCATCAAGCATAGAGAGACACCAAGGCAGTGATGGAAAGCCTACACCAGCACACCAGGGCTGGCACGTGACACTGCTGTCAGCAGAACAGCTCCTCAGACTAACATAGCTCCCAGGGCAGCCTTCAATTTGTCGCTGGCTCCTCGACCCTACAGATCAGACTGAAGAGCCAGAACAAGCTGCAGCAGAGAATGGGAGATGGTGACACTGACAGAGATCAGTGGAGGAATTAACCCTTTCCCACACCACAAATCAGACCCAAAGGAAAGAATTTCCACAGAATTTGTCCTGATGCGGGAATGTATTTCTGACGTGAAAGGTGCTCACAGATGCTAGTTAGGAGTGACCATGCTCCTAATTTAGGCAATTCAGTTTGAAGCCCTAACACTAATAGGATTACTATAAACCTGCAGTCATGCACAGACTAAGTACTAAGCACAGCTGGCATTTCAATACCTGGAAATTTTGGGGTTTCACCTCATTTTAAGTTATTCTATGCCCACAGCAGTGACTAATAAGAGAAAAGTCAAAGCACATTATTCCAAGGGGTAAGCATTCTGCCTCAGAAAGGAAAAGTGGTTCTCAACACTGTCTGGGTGCATCTGAGGACTGCACACTGTACTCCTCCCTTAAGGAGCAGCACACTTCTCCACAGGCTCCAGCCCATTCTTGCACAACAAAGAGCCATGATTTTCCACTTCCCCACTATTATCTTTGATCGCGTATTTCTTGGTGAAGGAAGACTGCCAGCATGGTGCGTTTACTGTACCACCATCTTACCTTTGCTCTGCCCAGATAAGAGGATATGTTCTTTCCCTACAGCATGCAAGAAAGAATGGAAGGCTCAGGAAAGACAATGCAGTTATTTATGTGATATATGAGGACTGTCCAGCATCACACATCTAAAAAAACTCAGCATATTTTTCCTCCACCTAAAATCCTGTCCCTGTCCCAAATTACAGTAAGAACAATTCACCTCATTAAGGTACTACACCAAGCTGCTTAGTTATTATATTGTAAGGATTAGGGAAGCCTGTGGTTGGAGTGTTAGTGTTGTGGAACAAACTGACTATAAGTTGGGAAATGAATGAGCACAGTACTCTCTTCTAACCTCCTGGCAGCGTGCCTTTTAACAGAGAAGAAAAAGCAAAAAGGCAAAATGTCAGCTCCAAAACATTTTTCATGTTGTAAAATATAGTGTCCATGCCAAAACACTTGATAAGAGACACACAGATGGGGCTGATACTTCACTAAAAAATAGTGAGTGACTGCAAAAAGGTTATGTGAACACATATCTAATGCAGCAGGAAAAAAAAAATCCTTAGGACCAAAATTTGCATCCATGTCCTACAAATGCCATATCAGCCCTTCAGACCGAAGTCTCAGCAGCTCACTGCTGCTAAGTTCAAGGATGCAGAGCAGTTTTCACAGACAGCCAGAGAGTCTGAGCGGATTCGGCTATTCCGACACACCTCGATGTTTAGACCGCAGCTGACCATTCCGCCGGTCGCAGTGACTCGGAGCAATCCCTGCTTTCCCGGGAGTGCTCGCTCATTTGCAAGGGAAAGGCAGGGTCTGCACATGCCCGCGGTATTCCTGCCGCTGGGGGCAGTTTTACATAAGGCAGCGCCCGCCGCCAGCCCGGCGACAGTCGGACGGAGCTCTCGGCAGGAGAGAGCGGGACTGCACGGAGCGGGATCCTGGCGCAAGCTCATCCCACCTCCTGCGCTTCCAGAGCAGCTGCCCAGCCGGATCGGGAGCTCAGGGAGGAAACTACTGGGCTATGGAATACAGATGTGTGAATTCAGATAGCTAAAAGGTGCTCGGAGAAGGAATCTAGCATGCTTTCCTATAAAGCAACATTTTAAAAGCCAGGTTCCTAACTATAAAGATGCAAAAACGTAATATCCATGAAGATCCTATCACCTAAGAAGAATTTGACATTTTGCTGCGAATGCTGCGTTGGGATTGATTTATTCTTGGAGTGTTCTGCACGGCTGGCAAAGAATAATGTTTCAAAATCGGTCCTTCTCCCAAGGGGTCCAATTTTTCTTCCTGGGTGTCAGCGAGCCCTGACTCACTCCAGTGCAGCTGACAGGGGCTGCCATGCTTGTGGCACACTAAGCAAAGAACAAAAGACCTAAGGACGACCTTTGAACAACACAAAGGATGGGTATGTTTTTCATGTTATCTTTTTAATTTATAGTTCATAGTTACTGCATAGCCTGTGCTTTAATTACTCCATAGACTTACCTTGATGTGATTTGTTATTATACTTAAATGGCTTAGGTATTACACCTTTTACCCACCTGTTTCTCAGTATTTATATCAAGGTATTCTTAAAAAAAAAAAAAAAAAAAAAAAAAAAAAAAAAAAACGCTGATAAAAAAAGAAAAGTCAATGTGAAAATCAGTTGAGTCTGGCTAGGGCTTTTTAAATGATTGTTGAAGTAAAAGATTTTAGCATGATTGAAAGAAATGACTGATGTGTGGGGGGATAACTTTTCTAAGTTGTTTTTATTTCCAGGTTTCAATGTAATTAGGCTACTGAGCGGATCAGCTGTAGCTCTGGTAATAGCCCCTACTGTATTACTGACAATGCTTTCTTCTGCTGAACGAGGATGCCCTAAGGGCTGTAGGTGTGAAGGCAAAATGGTTTATTGTGAATCTCAGAAATTGCAGGAGATTCCCTCAAGTATATCTGCTGGTTGTTTAGGTTTGTCCCTTCGATATAACAGCCTCCAAAAACTAAAATACAATCAATTTAAAGGTCTTAATCAACTCACCTGGCTCTATTTAGACCATAACCACATCAGCAATATTGACGAAAATGCTTTCAGTGGAATACGCAGACTAAAAGAGTTGATCTTGAGTTCCAACAGAATCTCCTATTTTCTTAATAATACCTTCAGACCTGTGACAAATCTCCGGAATTTGGATCTGTCATACAATCAGCTGCAGTCTCTGGGATCTGAACAGTTCAGGGGCTTAAGGAAGCTGCTGAGTTTACATTTGCGGTCCAATTCCCTAAGAACCATCCCTGTTCGAATATTTCAAGATTGTAGGAACCTCGAACTGTTGGACCTGGGTTATAATCGCATTCGAAGTTTAGCAAGGAATGTCTTTGCAGGTATGATCAGACTGAAAGAGCTTCACCTGGAGCACAATCAATTTTCTAAGCTCAACTTGGCACTTTTTCCAAGGCTAGTCAGCCTTCAGAATCTTTATTTACAGTGGAATAAAATCAGTGTGATAGGACAAACCATGTCCTGGACCTGGAGCTCATTACAAAGACTTGATTTATCTGGCAATGAAATAGAAGCTTTCAGTGGACCTAGTGTTTTTCAGTGTGTGCCCAATTTACAGCGCCTCAACCTGGATTCAAACAAGCTCACATTTATTGGTCAAGAAATTTTGGATTCTTGGATATCCCTCAATGACATCAGCCTTGCCGGGAACATATGGGAATGCAGCAGAAACATTTGTTCCCTGGTAAACTGGCTTAAAAGTTTTAGAGGGCTGAGGGAAAACACGATTATTTGTGCCAGCCCCAAAGAGCTGCAAGGGGTGAATGTTATTGATGCAGTGAAAAACTACAGCATCTGTGGCAAAAGTACCACAGAAAGGTTTGAACTAGCCCGAGCTCTCCCAAAGCCAACGTTTAAACCAAAACTCACCAGGCCTAAACACGACAGCAAGCCCCCTCTGCCCCCGACTATTGGAGCCACTGAATCGAGCTCCGAGCCCGAGCACGACACAGAACACATCTCCTTCCATAAAATCATAGCAGGCAGTGTGGCTCTTTTCCTGTCTGTGCTTGTGATCCTGCTGGTGATCTATGTGTCATGGAAGCGGTACCCTGCTAGTATGAAGCAGCTGCAGCAGCGCTCGCTCATGCGAAGGCACAGGAAAAAGAAAAGACAGTCACTGAAGCAAATGACTCCAAGCACACAGGAATTTTATGTAGATTACAAACCTACCAACACTGAAACCAGTGAGATGCTGCTGAACGGAACAGGACCCTGCACGTATAACAAATCAGGCTCCAGGGAATGCGAGGTATGAACCATTGTGATAAAAGAGCTTTTAAAAGCTGGGAAATAGTGGTGCTTTATTGAACTCTAGGGACTATAAAGGGAACGTTTTTCTCACTTTTCTGGCACAGCTCTTCCATGTCTCTTTTTTTGTACATTCATAATGCTGGTCATTTTACTCTCATACATAATCAACTCATTGAAATTTAAATACCGCAATCAATGTGAAGCCTGAGCTCTGGTTTAATACAATACCTATTGTACAAACCTTCTACTGATTTCATTAAAGTCTCTCTTGTTTTTAAAGAGAAAACTTCTTTCATAAGTAATCCACTGCACCTGCAACAACTGTGCCTCTGTTTAGGGAGAAAAATGACAACAATGAAAAAAAAATCAAACTCAGTGTGTGTGTCCCCCCTTTGCCTCCCCAACCCCCCTCCCCCACCCCCACTCCTTGCTCTAAAAGCCACTTTTTAACTCAGAACAAACTAAAGACCCAGGTAATGTAGCATCATGTGAATTCTGAGGTGTCTGAGGAGAGAGATGGTTCAGGAATAGCTCTGAAAGAATGTCTCAGTGCTGCCCAACATAAGAGAGACTATAAAGCCATTGAGGAGTTAAAGCAGTCTTAGGACATCAGGTATCACTAAAAACCAAAGCAGAGGAAAACCGAGGCTTAATAAAAGTTTAAAAATAAAGAGCTAAAATGGGATTTACTGTACTGCATTATAATACAGTGTTTCTATAGGGCTGATAACTAGTAATTGAAACCTATTTATGTGACTTCATACAAAAGGTGCCAGTGTTTATCCCTACATCCAGTCGCCTTTCAGAAAGTAGTCAAAAGGCATTCATTAGATGAGGAGCAGAAATTCCTTATTGATGCAATTAGAGGAACTAAAATGTGTGGCAGCAGAAGCAAGACCACTTCCTGCACACATTTGTTTCAGTGCTCATTAGAAATTCTCTTTTCAAGACTGTCAAAGGCATTAATGTAGCTGAGGAAATCATTAAAATCCATCATTTTCTTCTATTTCTGTTTACTTGCTGGGCTAGGCTTGTTAAGGTTGTATGATGTGTTTTGCACACTGGCCCTCTAATAAGTAAATAAAGCTTCATTACTTAAAAAGCCATACACTGTACATTTTAGACATACTGTAGCTGCAAAGAGCTTTCAGAGAAAACTGGTTACCCACTGATCTGAGAAGAGTGCATCCAAAAATCCTTGCATAAATCAGTGACAAATCATTTTTCTCTCTTAGCAAAACCATAATGACATTACAGGAATTCACAGATACTCAGTTTTAATGTCTAGTCATTCATCAGTAGTTCTGGGCAAAATACAAATTTGTAACCCAGCTATTCCCTGCCTCCCTTCTCCCGGAGTCATGTATTTTGTTGGTTGCAGAAGAATACAATATCCCCCATATTTGCAAATAAATCATACTTCCCATTTTGATTATCAGGAAGGGAAGCTATGAAATAATACAGCAGCACCTTTACAGAAGCAAGTCAGTAATTTAATTATCTCTATTTTGTAACTTGATTTGGCTTAGTAAGCTGCACATCCTCAATGGGAGGGAATGTTTCAACAAAGCAGCTTCACTGCAGCAGATTAGAAAAAGCAAAACCTTAGCAGAAGTGCTCCTGAACTGTTACTGGAAAAAACCCTATCACAGCCAATTACCTTAAAATCTGCTAGATACAATGAAAACAAAGCTAGAAAGCACCTCTTAAAAACAACTAATACACTCAAAGGGGTTTGGGTTGGCCTTTTTCATGTAATGAAACCATTCTCATTTCCAAGGACTGTAGTGAGGAAATAGCCAAGGGTAGAAGTTTGAGACTAGATTAAATCCTGCAACAGAGAGCCCATTTCCCTGAGCAGAGGAAGGATCCCACACCATTAATAATGCAAGTGCTCGAGAGGCTTCAGCAGCACAGCACAGTTGTACCTGAATTGTACCTTGAAAGTTCCTATTAAAAAGTCAATACACATTTAATTATCTTAGCTATTATGGGATTCGGTTTTCTACCAGGAGGCCTTGGTTACCTCTGCACTGAAGGATTAGAGTTTGCTGTAAACTTCATGTTAAGAACTATCCCTGTACTTCCTTAGGCTTTAACCTCCACAGTGCTGACTGATATTAGGCACAGCCAAAGAAAGAAAGAAAGATTTGGTACAAAACATACATATGTTCATATATACATACACACACACGTGTGTGTGTACATGTATACCTATAAAAATCCATACAAAAATAAAATAATTATATGTATTTTTAGGAATGCTGACTGCAATCAGAAAATAATTTCATACTATTGCTTTAGAATTTTTGCTATTCAAAATTATTTAATGCATCTTCTAAAACTTCTTAATGGACTGTGATTTTGAATGAGTTGTCTAAAACTGAGCTGAACTTTATATACTTCCTTTTATCTTTCTTCAATGCCTTGTTCTAACCATAACAATACTCAGAAAGAATACATCCATAATTTCTTCAGAAAGCAATGCCTGTAAAATTATCATCTTAAAAAATATTTAATTACGGGCGTGCTTGCTGCTATCACCATTGATAATGAAAACACTGTTTGATTACACAAAAAAAATGCCCAGTGTAACTCCGTACCTTCTTGCACAGACTGAGGCCTGTGAGCCAAGGTGTTAAATCCCCTTCCACTGCATGTGGCTTAGAAAACATTTTAAACTCACAGCACCGCACATTAAAACACATTACAAAATCCATGCTTTCACCTGGGCAAAGACTACATGAACTAAGCTCAACTCATCCTCACCACTGTCAAATGAAACGCTCTGGAAGTGACTTGTTTTGGGTGGCAAGGCCACCAGAGCCACAAGTTCTAATAATCTTGTTGCAATGATTTGGTCTTAGCTGAGCAACTTGTAGTCCCTGTGAAAGGCTGCCCCTCTCCTGAATATCAATGAAGTGTTGAAGCCTCAGAGGTTCCAGAGAAGAAATTTCTCCTTTGCTTCTCCACAGTATCTAAAATTCTCACCCCGCTTTGTGTAGGGTTTTGGATATTTTGGTGCCAGGCTCTGACAAAACTGTGAAAACCTTGCTGAGGTGATGCCAAGGAATCCTCAGAGGATATGCAGGAACTGTGGTGCCTCCTACAAATCTGTAAGCTTTCAAACAAGCATTTTAGGCACTAGGTTGAGGAAGGAGATGTGATTGAGTGCCTCTAGTGACCTAGCTCTCCTTTAACGGAGCTGACACTGCCCACATATTTCAAGTTTAGGAGAGCAAAAATGGAGTTTCAAGGTGTTTGGAGTTTGTTTTGTGGGTGTTTTTTAGGATTTTTAATCATCTGCTATTCCTTTTCCTGAGTCACATATGGTGTTCTGGGGCTACCACTGGAAGACCAGAGCTTTACGAACCACAGACAAAGTGCAGCACTCTTCCATGCCCACTGTCATTTGCATTGCCTACATTTATTTAAACAATGTTGAGACAAATGTTGGTGGATTCACCAGCCTGTTTCATTTTATTGCAGCACCCCAAAAAATTTTAAGGCAAGTCTGGACTATCTCTGTTAGACACTGTAGAAACACCTTCCAACAATCTCTTAACATTAAATTGTTTATGAGGGATGTGGAGAAGACAGACAGAACATGGCAAATAGACAGATTTGAGGTAATTTGCTTGATCACATACCAGTTGAGTACTGGGGGTCTCTTCACACCAAGACATAATCCTAGCCAGTGGATTACTCAGCCTCTCAACGACTTAGCTCTTGGAAGTGCTATTTCAGAATAATAAACCACACAGAATGCACATCTTTGGAAATAAAAAATAACTGATGTTCTAAGCAAATTCGAGGAGACTGGTAATGTTCATTCACTGTGTTGAGATTACCTCCAGCAACTGCAGAGTAAGAGAATAGCAATGAGAACAAGTGGCTTGAGTATAATGACTGCAAGCTCCTCTGCTGGTTGGTTTTCATGACTCACTATCTGCACTTACACAGCCATCACAGCTGAAGCTTTGGCAATGCTCTCTGGTTTTTTACTATTATGAAATGGTAAACTTGATATAAAATTCAACTGCAAAATGAACATGAAAGTACAATATTCCTGCAAACACAATTAGAAATTTTCAGTTTGCTGCAACCAGTCTCTGCTGTCAGCCACTCAAGGCTAGATATTCTCCTGGATGAATTTCTGTGGAACAATAGTGACATCCAGTGGGAGCGAGTTTAATCACAGGTATCTCCTTTATATATCAAGTCCCACATAGATGTGTTTTCCTTTTCACTTTGTATCTTTCTGCATCACACGGCAGAAGCATCAAACCCTTTCAGCAGACCAAGTACTCAGCTGTATCTGTGTACTGGATTCATAATCTGAATGTAAGGAATATATGGAAAAAATAAGAGTAGATAAACGCCAGCAAGAAACAGTCTATCCAGTGTGTAAGTCACTACTGCCAGTAAAAGGCAAATAGTATATAAGTATAAGGACAGGAGCTTTAACAAGTTTGTGGCCACTGACTTAGAACTTACTACTTATAAAACATCACTAAGTGACTTTAATAGACTATAAAATAAACTCAGGCTACAAACAACTCATTTGACTTCATAACAGCAGAGGATGAAAAAAATTTTTTTTTTTTAGTTTATTTTTACAGTAATGAGAGAAAGATATTATTAGACATCAAAAGGAAGGGCACTCACCACCTGGGAACAAATCAAAATAACAGCTTCCTCTCAAAAACACACACAATGTACAAAGAGACAAGAAGCAAATGATGAAAGATCGAATTCACAAACAACAATAGTGTCTCATAATGGGAAACTAAGAGATGACATGAACATGCACCATATCTGCTTGGACTCTGTATATTTTGCAGCAACTACTCTATGCCTCAGTAACTCTGTGCCAGTGTTACTGGTATGATTTTAAACCACAGTGAATGAGATAAGCCAATGAAGTCAGGATTATAGTTGATAACAGATTTCATTTCCCTCGGGAAGATGCACAAGAACTCATTTTGCTCCCCACTGAATGAAGTACACTTGTATTTCTAACTTTTGATGTTCTTAGCTGCACTGGGAGGTCACCTATCAGTTCATGATCCAATGCCTTACTTTTCATGCCTAGCAAGCCTTTTGAGAATGGGTGTCATCACAGTGGTACTGAATGTGATTTTAATGTGATTCTCAGGGTTGCAGCCAAACTATTTCCTGGCATTCCTGCCAATGGAACACAGTAGGGCACAAAAGGAGTAAAAAGTGACTGAGCTTAACAGCTAGGAACAGATCACCGAGGAGGTCATAAAGTAATAAAAGGGAGTTTATCGAAGACCCTCTGGGAGGGCTAGCTGGGAGTTGATGGCCAACGTTTTACCTACCAGAGAATTTTCAAATCTCATTTAGAATGAGCAAAAACACCATAAAAGCAAGAATGAAAAAAAAAAATTCCAAGTAGGCAGTATCTTTTTTATTCAACCAATCCATCATAGAAATCACATCTCCCTGCAATTCTTGTTATGCTCCCACTGTTAGATTATCACGAGCACAGCAGCAGCATTCTACTGTAAGAATAAGCACTGTTTACTGAGAAGGGACCAAAGGGGAGTTAATCCCTATTTATTAACTTCTAACTTATAAAGTGCTTAATGAAACCTACTGATGTTATTACAGGAAATAATACAAGCTCGTGTGAAAAGCCACATGTTTAAGATTCTTCATTACCAAAATCAACCAAACCCTTTAACCAAAAAAATTATTTAATTCTTTACTTACAGTTTGTTACTGTTTCCCACAAATTCTTTCATTTGCAAAGAAGCAACTCAGTCACTTGAAATCCAGCAATACCCAACTTGTCATGGATTATATTGGCACTATATCCCACAGCGTGATGTACTAGCTGTAAGAAAACATTGCATTTTCATGGGCACTAGTTTGTCCATAACCATACTGAGAGATTAAAAACCAGAAAAAACTCAGGGAAAAACTCACGTGGCTTACAGCCAGAGCAAAAAGTTAGGGAGGATCACTCAGCTTTTCCAGAACAAGCAGCTGGTTTTAAAATATATAAAAATCACATTCTAGAGAAAAACTGGAATGTCAAAGAAACATTTGTGCATTTATTAGAAATATTTTAAACATCTATTAAAAACAAAATTGCTACTGTCAGATTTTGTGCATCTTTAAACATCAAATAAAAAGCTTCTCTTTTCATTCACACCTTCCTAAACGAAAGGGAGAAAATACCTTCTTATAATGTGAGACATTCTTTCTGAAGCTGTGGGGCTGAGATGGTATGGGAAAAAAATCAAGACATATTTCATCTTGCTACTTTGTTGGATTTTATAGGAATGATAAGGTACTGCTAACAGGTAACGTGCTCTAGTTGAGCACATCCTCCTGGCACTTAGTTTGTGCTTCATGGTAAATCACAGGTGGTGTTGTTGGGTCTTGCATGTGCCCTTTATGGCCAGGAACAATTTACTGAATGTTTGAATACCAGCTCTTTAACTAGTGTCTATAATAATTAGAACTCATGGTTCTGATTTTTAAGTTGGGCACTTAGATTTTCCAGTTCCCCATAGGCTGCAAAACTCAGAAACAAACTCCAAAATAACGCAATGAGACTACCATCCCCTTCCTGGTCCATCTGGAGCTCAGGGGAGGAAAAGTGCACAAAACATTCAAAGGTACAAAACAGGATCTCCAATGAAAGCTGGGTATCCTAATTACCTTGGTAATTCTCCCCTTCATTGCCCCCAAGATTAAAAAGTAGCTGTAGATGAAGGAGATGTGAAGACTGAGCACATGTTTTGCTGAAGTGTAGATAATAAGCAATAGTAATACATTAGCCATACAAATCACTGAACCACTGAAAACAAACCCATCATAAATGGATTTCTTGTCCCCAAAAAACAGACTTGATGATGTATGTTCTAGAATACACACTGTTCCTTGTTCGCTTTTTTTAATTAAAACACATTATGCAGAAGCATCTATTTGGCTTGTACTAAGTTGTGCAAAAGCTGCAGGTGATAAAAGCAGGAAAAAAGGAACACAGTTCACAAAATGCAAACTAGAGTCAAACAGAAAACCACTTCAGACTTCATTTTAATTAGTTTCCTGTAACTAATTTTTCAGTTTCCTATAGATCATCGTGTTTATTTTAAAACATACTGTAGGCAAGATTTTCAGACCCAAATCCCACCTGTTTGTTGCACTAGTTGAGCACTTAATCTTTGTGACAGAACATTATGTCTTTTCTTATTCTCACCAGAACTGTAAATTTGAACAAGACTCCAGGTCTACAAAATGCTCTGGTCAGCTTCATGAAGCTGGTCTAAAAATGACCTTCCCAGAGACTTTGCAAGTTCTCTTGTAAGGGAAACAACACAGCTGTATCTCAAAGAGGTACAGATGGGCAGACCCACCTAAATAACAGCTGCGTATTGAAAAAGGGCATGTCCCGTGGAATTGCCTTCTCACCTGCTACAGAAAGAACTGCCACTAACTCCTGGTACACAGTCAAAATTAACTCACCTTAACTCAATAATTAATTATGGTTTAGCTTAGAAAAAAGCTATAGATTCTGAAGGCTGGTTTTTTAGTCAGTTTATCCCCCACATTCCTTACTAAAAACAATCATAGTAAATCTTGTACAAAAATATTTAGCCAAAGTATTAGAAAAGAATCATCTTTTTCTCTTCAAAAAAGACTCAAATATCAAAAAACCATTCCAGCACATCAGAGTTCTGTTAGCAGTGTGATATTACTTGTAATATAACACTTTCATATCATAGTATTAGCCTTGCAGCCATCTGTGATATGAGTCATATCCTCAGAGCAGTGCAGGCTGCATTCTCCATTGCTTCATACCAGCCAGCTTCTCCTGAAACACACTGTACTACCCAGAGCACACACACACACTGCGTATCATGGCAATTTCCAATTCAAAAATTCATTTCATGTGTTATTGCAGCTGTGACTCACAGTGGAATACACTTACTATCCACCTTCCAGCAGAGGATCACTACAGACAGGGATGGCAACCCGCCTGTGGGAACTTTTCCTGTCGCAAACAATCTCTCTATTTCTGGGCCTAAATGTTTAGTTTTCCCTACTTTAATTTGTCTTTAACAACAGTTTCCAAGCTACGCTACTGATACAAAATGGGGGCCTGCAGCAAAAAGCAGTAATATTATTTTACAAGTTTAGGAGCTCCAATTGCCAGCCAGAAACTTGTCCTGCATTAAAGAACAAATTTACTTCAGGCACATGTGATGTTGGACAGCATCTTCTATCCATCCCTACTGATGCTGGCAACACAAACAAGTTCTTCATTTTTCTCAGTAAACAGGTCACAACGACAGATAACATGAGGACAAATTCTCATTTTAAATGAGAATCCTGTATATTGAATCAGGCTGAGCAGAAAGCAGTGACAGGGCAGGGGAAAAGGCACTGAGTAGTGTGCAGTTGTCCTTAGTTTGCATGCACTACAGCCCAGCAGGATTCATGGAGGTCTCCTTTTATGAAAGCTTAATAAAGCAGAGTAACTTAAACAGTTATGCACAATTCCTTGCTATCCAAAGCATACCAGTTTGTCGGTAGCCATGGCATGTAATGTTAAGTTCTGACGTGCAACAGCTATTATGTTGCACTGTAAAACAATCTGAAACCACAACATAATAAATTGCACTCTCAAATCTGAAAGTATGCTGGATTTGGACTGTATCAGTATCATAAATCACTAATACTAATGAAATGCATTTTTTTCCAAAGCCACAGAACTACTGATATATATGCTTTGGCTTCATGTATAAACTGACATGGCAAATTCTAAATTTAACCAAGCCAATTTCTTTTAAAGCTTCATCACACTAATTACATCCATCAAGTGTGTAAAATACATTTTGTCAGCTAAGAGCAGAAGATTTCAATTAAATGTAAATCCTTATTCAGCACTTCAGGTTGTTAATGGCTCAAACTCGTTAATGAGATGATGAAAAGAAAATGCTCCTACATAGAGACTCTGCAGTAAGAATTTATTACAAGTAGTCACTATTTCCAGCTAGTTCATACACTGAAAGTATCCCACACATATGTCAACACCCCAGTATCAACAGAGAAAGATATCAAAATAATCTTGTTTGTGAATGTGCTTGTACACATATTCAGGGCTTGACAGCCATTTTCAAGAGACCTTCTTCCCTAACCTAGAGAGCTCCAGGAAATGCTCGTGAGGCAGCCTTAAGTAGGGGGTACTGTCAGAATGGTATTTTAGTCTAACTTTCCAGCACTTTGTCAAATATTATGAACACTAATGGCTGAGTGCACAGCACACCTGGGCTTATATCTTTTTATAAGGATTTTGGATAGATCCTCTTGCAAATTTAATTTCAATTTAGCAACATCAGGATTTATAAATTTTCATCCTTGTCATAGACTATAGGATTTTCTGTCTGAGCCTATAACCTTAAAGAGGGTTATTAAGGGACTTTCCCAATAGCAGGAAACCCCTACTCTCATAGAAAGGAAAAGCATCATTACTTCGATTTCTTTTTCAGATTTCTCTGTCCCTCTCCACTTCCTTTCTTTCCTGCAGTCTGAGCTCCTCTTCTCTTTTGATTAGCTATTTCACAGAAATAAAAGAATCCAAAGGCTACATGCAAGTATACCAAATGCCCTCAAGTTTCTACCACGGCATTTAGAACCTCAGCTCCAGCAGCAATGTTAGAGACATTTTCACAGTTTTTTTTTAATTACTCCCCCCAGTAGAGAAGACTCATTGATTAAATAACAAGTAAAATGAGATAGAGGGAAGGGATTCATGCTCAAATAGCATGAAAAAAAAAAAAAAAAGTAGTTTGGAATATTTTCGCCTTCTGCAGGAACCCTATCCTATCAATTTTAAGTGAAAATTAACATAACCTTGAAACATTGGTACGCATGAGAAAACAAAAGCCATCTCCAGTGATGGTCCTTGCTATAACAGGAAGCTGATTAGCTACAAAGAATTGACTTTTTTTGTATCAGTGCTTTATTGGGGCACTGCATGACAGATAGGTCATGTCTCTGCACTGCAGAAAGGAAACAGATTTGCCTAAGGTTAATTCTGCACAAGCTTAATTATTAATTAATCTCTCCCAAATGGATATTTTTTTTAATGTACTTAAAAGGGCCTTTGCAAATAGAAGTGCTCTGTTTATCGATAGGATAGTTTTCCGGGTAGGCAGCTACACTGCAGTGTATAGACAGCATTCCTTGAGCTGATGTGCTTCATTAAAATGCATGGTTATAACAGGCTCTTAGAGCTGCAGCTGAATAACCCAGGATCCCCTTTGCTTCAGCACTACAGAACACTTTGCATCTCTTTAATAGGGCTGTTTCAGGATTTAATCCGATATTTGCAATCTATACTCTGGAACAAGGACTCTATCTCTTTTCAAAAGGTTTCAAACAAAACACTTTTTCTTTTTTTAGAGATCCCTTCTCAAAAAAAACGCTACAGCCTTTGTCCCTTACCTGCACCTTCATTCCATTTAATGCCTATTTTATGCAATTTAATACTTTCTCTTCCACTTTCCTGCATGCCCAGCACAAAGAAAACACAGAGACTATCCCCTCTTCTTGCCAGCATAAATCTGGGAGTCTAGTTTTGTTGAATGAATTAACAGCTGTGAAGGGGGAGGGTAACTGATGAGCTGCAGAAGCTGATAGAAAACCTGTGTCAGGTAGTAGATGGAGCAAGACTGAAATTCTGTGGAAATCCACCTGCTATGTAGCATTTGCTAACATACTGCAGTGGTGCTGCATGCTAATGTCAGTAAGAGAAAGAAGAGGATTAGCAAATCTGTGAAGATGTATAGGCATTAAAATGTTTGCAAAACAGCCTGGAATAAAGGAATGCCTCAAACACTCAGCATTACTCAAAATCATAGCCCCTCTCTATTTGTTAATATGTTACAAAAACCACTGTGATAATTACAAGGCTCATTTGGTCAATAATGGCAAAACACAGGGACAGACGAAAATAATCCTCTTCAGTTCTGAGTATATCTGACTCAGTTCCTTCACAAGTGAGACCACTTGTGACAGTATTCTAAAATGATCATCTATTTCAAGGCCAGGTTGGAGGGGGCAGTGAGCAACCTTTCAATCCCCTAACTCAAGACCTCTAGTCTAATACCTTCACTGGGTTGACCTATGCATCTTTTCCAAGCAGTACTGGAAGTCTCAAGTAAGTTGATGAACTTCTGCATCCTTCAGAGAAAGATTAAGTATTAGTTCTCATGTGCTTCACATTCAGCTGGTCAACGAGCCTCCCAAAATGCCTGAAAGGAAGCTGTTCTCTAAGCCATGCTTTCCTCTCTAAGGGGCAAGTTCAAGTACAGCTCCACAGTGCAGGCTGCAAAAGACTATTGGCAAAACCCTCCTGAACGGGTGTCCAGAGCAGTCCAATACCTTCAGCAAACACCTCTGCATTCTTTTATGCCTCTGAAGCAACACAGGTCAGCAAAGAGTCACTGCACATCCCTTTTCTGCTTGTTTCATCCTATATAAGAGTTTGTTTAATGGAAAAAACAGTGCACTTCCCAGGGTCTCCACCAGCAGCATCAGCTTTCTCAGGGTAGCTATCAGCTCCAGTGTGCTATTTTTTAAGGGAGTGTTGTTTTGCTTGACAATAGTAACACTGACTATAGGAACAATAATAAATAACTGCCTTGTGCTTTCCTATTCTGTTAGTGTTCCAGACAGCAAAGCTTGCAGAGCCTGTGGGAAAGAAGCCAGTGACCATTAACCTTCACTTTATTTTACGCTTTTATAATTTTAGGAGTTTAGTTTCAGGCTCGCAGTCTTCAGGGCTGCAGAGCTGAGACTAGAGTAAAATACTGCAAAGCAGCAAATGTATGGCACAAGTCAAACAAGTCCTTTTCCTGAGACCTCTGGTTATTTCCCCCCGCTCTAATTTAAAACTTATTTCAAGGCATTTAGCAAATTTTTCTCTAGTTGGAGTAAATGTGATAGAGTTTTGATTTCAAACATACAAGGGAGAGAGATTTTCAAATCTTCACGAACAATCCTGTGGAATTTCCACTAACTTTGCACCACAGATGCTTTCTGCTTTTGCAACAAAGAAACACCTCCTGGTTTGATAGTGGCCAGTTCAGAAGTCACATTGAGTAGGCAACTTTCAAAGAATTTCAGACTTTCAAAGCCTGAATTTCTTGCCAGTGGATAGATGAATCAAGGCTGGAGAGACGGCATACTCATTTCTTTGGTTTTTTCCATCTATATGGATCCAACAGAAAATTCTACTGCTGTTAAAAAGCAGGAAATTCCTCTTATACCCTCATGCTCTCCTTTTCTTCAACTCAGATGGGTCCGTTGAAACCCAAGGCAAGTTATGACCTTTTTCAAATAAGTTATGACTTTTCCAGATAAGTGTCCCATGAAACTCCAAGACAGAGCTTAGTAAGAATGCACTGGTCTGAGCACTTTGAGGGTATGGTTACCATAAAATCACAAGGGTGTTTCAGTAAGTTTAACCTTCATAATTCCTGCATCAAAGCATTCTAAAAGGTTAGCTGAATTTTATGGAAGATGCTCACATGCTGCAGTTTGCAAATCAGTGGTATGAAAGTAGGACAGTGGTACTGGGCTGACAACAGGCCTTAGCATTTAACAATTTCCTCACTAAATAAGCGTGACTTCTGATGACTGCAACAAATCCACTCATCTCAGCCTTCCAGCACCGCCTTCCCTTCTCAACACAATACACAGCAGCTGAATTGTGCCCTCCCCACAGCATCCACACACCTCTGTGCAGCACAAGGGTCAGCCTGCAGTGCTGCTCTCACTGAGAAACAGCACCAGACACATAAAGAGCCTACACTTGACTTAGATCTTCACAGACATGTGTTACACTAAGAAGACATGCAATGTTATTCCTGTTGAAATTGTGGTCCCTTGTTAAACTTTAGATTTATATATATATTTTTTAAAATTTAGATTGATAAAACTTGAAGACGCTACAAGGTATGAGGTAAGCATCGCAGTGAAGAATTATTTCTTCATAAACAGTCCTTTTTGCATTCTATTTTTCAAAGGCTTGACTGATTAAATTAGCTATTAGTTCCTGTTACACACCAAAACTGTAGGAGACAGCAAACAGGCTTTCAGTGGAAAAGAAGGTGGCACCATCGATTCTTTATGTTTCCTAGAAATCAAGGCCAGGGGGTTCAGACCATCTTGACCTGTAGGTGAAAAACAGCTAATAATGCACTTGGTGTCTTGTCCAAATTCTCCTCAGGGAGAAGAAGCTTGAGCCAACACACATTGCAGAAAGAGTTGGGTTTTTCTGTGTTTTACAGGCTGATGGCTTTCAGTAGCAGACTCTGTAAATCTTTTATAACACTGTCATTCCTGCACTAAATACTCCAGGTGGGAAGGCCTGGGAAGAGATGCAGGGAGTGTTCTGACATGCTGCACTGTGCTGCTGCAGAGGAGTCAGGCTACTGCCCACCAGCCCACGATTAACCCCAAACCAAAGGAGGGCAAAACCCATCTTATTATTTTCACTTTTACAAGTCAAGTCAGTTGCCCAGTGAGCCAAATATCTGTTGTGAGCTTTGCTAACCTTCATATTTGTTTAAGTTTGGGGAAGTTAACAGATAAGGGCATAAAGATTTCTTCTAAGTAATATCCTCAGCAGGAGGACTACATCTCTTCTGTTTCATATCTTTGGCTGGTGTATGCAAAAATCAAAGCCATGAATCTGGAAAGTATTTTCCTTACTTGGAGTTTTATTATCATGTATAAAAAAAAAAAATCTAATTTCCCAGGAATTCCAAGCTCATCCAGTCAGTTATCTATCACTTCATAAATTAAACATTTGAACATTCCTTCCCAACTGCTTCAGTGATAGAATTATTTCTAATTAGAAATAAATATCACACCTTAAAGTAATCTTAACAACAAAAATATTGAAGCACCTTTCATTAGAGAGTCTTGAAACACTTTGCAGGATATTATTAATGCCATTTGTACAGACAAGACATTTCCTCTGGCTTCCTTTCAGGCTGTGGCAGCACTGGGAACAGATGTGTAGCCTCCTGTGACCATGGCACCCTGACCATGTCACCCATGTTCCACACAAGTAAGGGCTACCCTGTTTAACCAAGCCAGAGTGGATTTGCATTTCTCTTTATACATTAAAACTAGTATTCAAAAACATGTCCCACCTTGGAAATAGGGCTATTCCTCACTGCACTTTAGGACTTTGTTCAAACAGTGACCTCTTTGTGAGATTTGTGGGAAGAACTCCCACCACACGCAGTCACAGGTACCTCACAACCCTCAGAGGGGCTTCCCAAGATTTTCCCAAAGGCAGGTGTGCTGTAACTCTCAGATGTGACCAACAGCTTTAAATGGGAAAGGGAGTCCGGAGCTCCTCAACTCTGTCACTCTGAGCTGCAGTTCAGAAAACTCTAACAGGAATTGTCTTTGCCTGGTAAAAATTAGTTTTTCATCTTAGCTGCTGTCGGGCCTCTATTTCAGCAGCAGTACTGATCACATTTTGGCTTGGCCAATTAACACAGTCCCATTTTATACAGTCAAAATTATGTATTATTTTCTCTATATCCTTTCTCCATTCTTACGAGTATATTTGTTAATATTATTTTATTGCTTGTTTTCCAAAATGTTGCTTGTAATCTTATAGCCTGTCAACCCATAAAATAAAATTACTCAGTGCCTGTAATCAGCATGGAGGCCTGTTGAGGATTTGGCAGGCTTTCCTCCTTCAGGGACAACAGATGATGGTGGCCTACTGAACTTCAGGGAAACACAACACTTGACAGCAGAGCAACACTGCACTGAAAAGTACTGTATAAGCTCCAAAAAATAAACACATTCATACCAGCAATTATCACCACCACAAAAACATCCAGGGTTTCATTTTGTTAGTTTTAAAAAGCTTATTCCACTTGGTGAATTGTGGCTATTTTTTTCGAAAGCGGCTCATAATCCGATTGCTCACGGATTTGTGTACAGTCACATTGTAATATTATTTCCGGGGACAGCTAGTCAGAAACTTTCCAAAAATTGAAAAAGAGACTAAAATCAAATTTTGTACTTATCATTTAATAATCTAGAATTAATAAACTTTTTAGTTGATGTCAGTGGAAATAATAACTTTGTATTTATAGCATCAGACAAAATTCAGTTTCACTGCTAACCTCTATATTGATTTCTATGATTGGTCCTACCCAGTGTGACTTCATAAAAACATGCTGATGCTGTAGTTATCATTCCCCCTAAAAAAATCTTAAAAAGTCACCCATTTTTATCCTAGTGTTTATACTAGGACCAGTAAGTAGCATTGAAACACACCTATGATTAAGTGATGACATCCAGATTAAATGGACAGGCAGTGATACAACCTGGCAACAACCACGTCATTCACTCCACTGTTCATACCACACACAGAAACGAAAGATGTGTCCAAAAACCAGGACAACTTGAAAGAAAATAGTCCTTTTTTACTTTTTAAGAACCAGGCTTGCCCATGCAGAGAGAACAGGGGATTATTGAGAAGGAACTGGACTAGGGCAAGGAATGTGTTACCCCACCCTGCATCCCACATCCTCTACCACAGTGGCAGCTCAAGAGCATTCCCTGACATTCCTAAATGGGGACCAACCTGTCAAAGGCTGCTTTTTTCCATCTTATCTTGTAAAACACGCTGGCAGATGAGGAGGGGGTATAAATTACATTTTACAGCTTGAAAATTCTGACCCAACTTTCGATGACCACATCAGCATCACAGGTGAGTTGAATTCTAATGAGATGATGGCTCTGGAAAAACTCAGAATCAAACTGAAATGCAAACACGAAAATTGTTTTAATTTCATTGTGCCTCTGTTTAGAAAGCTCAGATCATGATGATATATGAGACAATAATCTACCTTAACTGCAACGATGCATTTGCAGAAGCACAGACAATTGCAATGCCTCGTAAACTGTGGAATTCCTGTACAGGGCACTGGACTGTTTGTGCTTGCTCCTGAGCTAAGGATATCACAAGCACAGTAGGAAATGTCACATTAGACCTGCCTAGCAGGCTTTCTAACTGTGAGTAACCTGTGTATAACAGGTAGAAACAAATATTTACAAAAAAAAAAAAAAAAAAAAAAAAAAAAAAAAAAAAAAAAAAAGAGAGAAAGGTTACAAGAATTAGGAAATGCTGCTAACATATCCCTGCAGGCAGGTGGATAACATGTTACACTTCAAATAACATACTTCTAAGTGTTCTCATTATACACTTAGAAATGGAATCTTCTTTATACAGAATTCTTACTGAAAACATCACTGAGTTCTGGCAGCAAGTTTCACAGATGAATTATGGACAGTGGATAAAAATACTTTAATAGGCCATTTTAAAATCAATTCCCTGTCCCTTGAATCAAATGCTCCTAAGCATTTTCCTCAGCAAACTCCAAACCGTTTATTTTTCAACTAATCTTCCTTGATAATATATAATTAGAATTGACCACAGACTCAAGAAAAAAGAAAAAGGCACAATATTTACACAGAGGCATTACTAATTTTCAGTGTATTTTCCACTCTATCACATATATGCCAATTTATGTCATCACTGTACTCACAACGAGCCTTTGAACAGTGTACAAAAGAACACTACATACTTTTTTCTCACTCCTAACACTTTGCTTAAATACTAACAGCAGACATTTATAATTTAAAGTATTCCTACCATTGCCAGTATGCATTACTTCACATATGTGCATTATAGAATCATAGAATCACAGAATCAACGGGGTTGGAAAAGACCTCCCAGATCATCAAATCCAACCCTTGATCCAACCCCTCCGTGGTTCCCAGACCATGGCACTGATGCCACATCGAGTCTCATCCTAAAAACCTCCAGGGATGGTGAATCCACCATGTCCCTGGGCAGCCCATTCCAAAGCCTGATTACCCCTTCTGTAAAGAATTTCTTCCTCATATCTAACCTAAAACTCACCTGGCACAGTTTAAGGCCCTCTTGTCCTTCTGCTGATTCCTGGGAGAAAAGACCAACCCCCACCTGCCTATATCCTCCTCTCAGGTAGTCATAGAGAGTGATGAGGTCTCCCCTGAGCCTCCTCTTCTCCAAACTAAACAACCCCAGCTCCCTCAGCCTCTCCTCACAGCAGTTGTGCTCCAGTCCCTTCCCCAGCCTGGTTCTCTTCTCTGGACCTGCTCCAGCACCTCACTGTCCTTCCTGAACTGAGGGGCCCAGAACTGGACACAGCACTCCAGGTGTGGCCTCACCAGTGCTGAGTCCAGGGGGAGAATCGCTGCCCTGCTCCTGCTGCCACACTTCTGATACAGGATCCATTGGCCTTCTTGGCCACTTGGGCACACTGTGGCTCCTGTTCATTCCTGTCAATCCAAAACTCCCAGATCCCTTTCCACCTGGCTGCTCTCCAGCCACTCTGTGCCCAGCTTGTAACGCTGCAGGGGTTGTTGTGTCCAAAGTGCAGGACCCGGCACTTGGCCTTATTGCACCTCACCCCGCTGGAATCAGCCCAACTCTCTAGTCTTTCCAGGTCCCCCTGAAGAGCCTTAACTTTACCTGCCTTAACTTTACTTGGTATGCCAGTGCTCATTCATCCATCTTAGCTGAGTTCTGGAAGGTCCTGATTGCATTTCCCAGGTTTGACTGACCCAAACAAATGTGTATTATCTACACATTTTGCCATTTTCCCTTTCACAGACACTTCAAATTGCAGCTCATGAATCTAACCTGAATACCTGAGGGCTCCCTGTTAACCTCTTGCCATGTGGAAAATTGACACCTCATTGCCTGTTTTCATTTCCAGACAGTTCCTACCCCAGAACAAAAGCTCCCCTTTCACCTCAGGAATATTTAGCTGCCTAAATAGCCTCTTATGATGAACCCCAGCAAAGGCTGTCTGAGAGCTCAATAAATTCTGTCAATGTGCTCTTCTTTACCCTGTCAGACAGTACTGAGCAGCTGTTGAGATACGGCTGCTCTAGAAAAAAAAAAATCTTCTGGGTTGGTGGTACTTTTAAGCACCTAAGACAGCAGTAATTACCACCCCCATTTACCACAGCCACCTGACACAACATTGAGGATAAAAAGCAGCTGTGTGCAGTATTTCAAATATCTACCACACCATCTCCCAGGAAACACATAAGGACTTTGCAGCAGTGGTTCTGAATTTTTCTCTATGGTGAGTTCAGGTAACTCCCACAATGTCACCCTTAATTTAGTTGGGTTTTTTTATTTAATTACACTTAGTGGTAGTTTACAGCAGGAGGTGCTTGTATTAGGCTTGACACACCACAAAACATGAAGGCTTTGTAGGGTGTAAACATTTAGCTGTTCTCTTCAGTCATATGCCCTGGATTAAATCTAGTAGAGTTTATTACAAAGCTATCATTCTGCAGGGAGAATTCAGCCCATGGTTCTTTCCCTTTTCCTTTAGAATGCAGTGAGATGAATATAAAAATCAAGACTTATTATGCTAGAAACTACCATTCAGTAATGGGCGTAGAATTAAATTTCATTAGAGTCTTATTGATGTACAATGCAAAAGCATGTAAATTGCAAAAATTAAAATCTACTTATTTACGGTTGGCAAATGGAAGTGTATGTAATACTAGACACAAATAGCATGCAAGTTTAAAAGCATAGCAAATGTTCAAAGAAAAGCATATTTACTTGAAGTAATTTCTGTTATTCTAACAATCCATGCATGAATGCCTCCACAGTATGGTAAAAAAACAAAAATAACATTATATAAATTATTTGATAACAAAACACACATGAGATCAGTTGTATTTTATGTTTATCATATTAAAGCACCATCTTACAAAAACTAATACTGACTCATCTGAGCTCCATTTCACTAAAAAGACAATTGTTCCTCTTTATCCCACAAATAAATACACCACAGATTAACACATTCCAAGTAAATATACTCTTATACACCTTATATATATATAAACCCAGGAGCTCTGCTCATTAACAACAATAATTAAATACTATTAAGCAATATCTCCAGATATCTTTCTGGCACTATAATCCAAACAGAATTTCTTTTTGAATGCTAATCCACACAAAAAGATACAAGCCTTTGTGCTCACAGCTGGGCTACCAAATAAACCCTGGCATGAGCACCTCAGGAGTGGCAACCACACTAAACTTCACGGGAGCAAACTCCTTCCCTAAACTATGAAGGGTCTGTGATCATCCACCCATCTCAGTGAGACATGCTGTCATCTTAGTGGTATGAACAGTCCTGCTTAATTCCATCCAACTAAATGTAGTGATGGATGTACTTTAACATTTGGATTACTACTTCATTAAAGTGTTTTTTTTTAAGACTCAGGTCTCCATCAGCCATTTCCCTTTCGGTTCCTAGGACAGGGGTTTAAAAGTTTAGCCCTAGTTTGAACATTATTCATCTATATTTTCCCTCACAGTTCCATCCAGTGTTCATTCTTAATGTAGTTCAAAATATTTGTAGCCAAAACTTTTCAAAATACAAAGCTATTATAACACATATGTTGAGATGGAAGCTTTGATTTGTGCAAAAGTAGAAATAAAGCAATTTTTATAGTAATGAAATGCAGACCTTTATTTACAAAAGGAAAAGAGCAATATCTACCTTGCAGGGGCTAACAGATGAAGGTTTATTTTTACTTTCTGTAATAAACTTAGGCAAACAAAATTTAAATAAAAAAAAATTTGCAACTAGGCTACAGAAATTTCAATATAATATGGAATCTTGTGAGTTCCATGCCTGCTATTATATCTGGATTAGATGTATTTGTATTAAGGTTGTCCTTACAGCCCTGTAGAAGGTTAAATGTTCTTTCCTCTCTACAATAAATCAGCTGTTCTCTGCTTGCATGTAAAATGTTATGCACCTGTAAAACAGCACCTGGTGGCAAGAGAAAAGAGGAGACACGACTGATGTACACGTCCAAAATTTGCTATGATTCCAAATCCTGTTTCATTATGCAGCTTTATGCATCTCACTGAAAAAATAAGACTAAAGATTTCCTCACATTATTGTCTCCGTGGTACATTATTGGCAATAATTGTTAAGATCACCTTAGGAAGTGATTTGGACAAATTTCCAAAGTACAGCAATATGGAAAAACATTTAACCCCAATTCTTTGGGGCTTATTCTTCAGGAGCCAATGTCCATAATGACACGAGCATTCTCTTTCCTCACTAAAAATACTGCAGCTCCAGCTTGTCCTTGTTTCACTTGCCTTGTATTTCTAAAGGGAAACTGGACTAGTATGGAAAAATTTATCAAATGCTGTCAACAAACAGCATTCCTACAATGGCTGTGGCCTTTTAGGGATTTCAGGGCAAGTGTTCAGCCGCAGCATCTGCACCTGTGCTCAAAATCCACCCCAAAAAACATGAACTAAGGCTGACTCAGGAATGGATTTAACAACCAAGGGAAATTCATTCATTTGATTCACCCGCTCCCATAAACAGAAACCTACAATAAAGCAGGGACACTCATCAGTCTGCCTGCAAAATTCATCTGAGTATTGACATTTGCAAAACAAGTAGAGAATTCCCAGAGAAAGACACACTCATGGTGAGACTTTTGTCTCCTTTCCCTCATCTGTGCACAGGCCCAAGGAGAGACAGTGCATCGGCCAAACATGATACAGCCTTTCCCAAAAGAGACAAAAAAACTAACCAAAAATACATGAGTTTCTTTAAAAATGCTGAGAAGGTTAAAAGAGATCAGTAAACTGGAACACCTAACTTGAAAGTATTTTCTAAAGCAGGTCAAACACAAAGAGGAAAGATGATTATTGGCATGTAAGTATTTGGACATAAAGAAAAGATGTGATAACTTATGCCTATAAAGTAATTATGTTAAGAAATCATTTTACAAATAGCTTAGAATCAAATCAGAATTTGGTGAAATGTACCAATGAATAAAATAGAATCTCTACAAAACTGTGTAAAAATATAGGAAAAGGATATTAAAGATAATCTTATCACTTACATTTGGCAACAGTGACCCTGTTATGCCCAAAGAAGCTAGAATGATTGCTAGCACAGGAGGAAAAAAAAACACCAGTAATGGTAGGGTTTAGTTATTTCAGACATGCTGTGATGCCAAGTCTAATCTGTAGATGTACTTCATGGAATGAGCAGACAGGGAACCCATTGAAACAAAGCCACCTTGTGACAGCCACTGCAGTGCTGAGCCCCTCATCGAGAATATTACTACCAAGAAGGCAGTTTGTAAGATGCACACTGATATAGGAAGATGCAACATGACTAAAGTAGACAAAAGTAATAAAAATAAATTAAAAAAAAATTTTAAAAATCTACTTGATTTTAAAAAGCGAATCTGACTAAAAATAAAAGCTTATTAAAATAAAATATCAAAAGTTAAGTATTGGCAAGTATGGAAAGATTATGTAAGCATATTAGAAGGTGAGAGTGAGCATATACCCTTCACCTCAAAAAAAAAAAACTAACAGCAAAAAACTCTCTGTGTCAAAAATGCAGGTTAAGAGAGGGTGTTAGAAACAACAGCATCCAAAAACATCATGGCATATGCATATCAGTATAACAGAGAGGAATATAAATCATGTCAGGTTACTTGCAAGAAACACAGGATGACAGGCCAAAGAAGAGTTTAAGGAGCAAGTTGCAGCATTATAATAATGCTTGATACACCTTCTTTATCATTACATCAAGAGCAGGATATCTGTCAAAGTCTGTGGGATCAAGCTGGACTATCTATGACTATATGAATCTTTTTAGTATAGAAAATAGTTGGGAGGGTTTCATAAAAGAACGAGAGATTCACCTGAAAATCTGGCCAAAAAATGAAATGGTATTTTATTGCAGAATAAATTAGAAAAGTAAACTGTAAGAACTCACCATGGCCAGGCAGAATTCACCCACCAATTCAAAAGAAATTCCAGGATAAAATAATAAACTAATCACTATGACATGCTATCTAATACTTTGAAACCTTGTCAGCATCAAAAGAACAGATAACAGCACAAACGGCCTTGAAGGAAGAACCAGTACAGGTAATGTCCCTCTAATATGAACTGGTAGGTAGAAGCAAAAATAAAGGACCAAAAAACCAGGTAAATAGACAATTATCGTGACATTTACCCTGGACAAAGAGTTAAGGAGATCTTTTGAAATTCATACCTCACAAAGCTATTGAAACTTTATGTAGGACTCCAATAATGTCTGGGAGAGCTTTACAGCCAGTTCTTAACTAAAAAAAAAAAATCTAGAAACCTATTAAAATTATATCCATAGAGAGATTGATTTCTAAAATGTAATTTGGCACCCACAGAGAGTAAAATCCAGCTTTCTAGACTCTCAATCTCTACTCTCTCAAGGTGGGATTATCAAAAGTTAACAGAACTGGGCACCAACAGGTAATTCTTTAAATACTGGAAGTGAACATTTTCTGAGGTCACTCTGGGGCAAAGTCAGCTCCAGCCATCCCACTAACAACTTCTTCCAAGTCACTTCGTGTTTCAAGGTAAAATTGATTCCTGGAGTGGTATTATTTTTCTGCTTGAACACTGTAATTATATAAACCCCAAGTTGCTATTCAAGTTTAAAATAGACACATTGTTTTTCTATTGCCATTGCTGTTCCCTTACCTTCAGAACTCTGATTCATCACACTCCAATAGGTATTTCATAGCTGACAACATGACAGACACCTCACACAAATACACTTTGAAAGCTTAAGATGTGAACGACAGTGTCCAGGCACTGCAAGTCTAAGAACTCACCCTTTCCCCCAGCAAAGGGAAGACTGTACATTAGCAGATGTCCCCAGGGAATACCGAAGTAGGAGCTCACTAAAGGAGGAAGGACACTGGTGGGGGGACACTCCGTTAAAAAGCCCCCTTGGAAGCTTTGCTTCTGTCTCTCCCTACCCCTCTCCCTCCACAGCCAAGCTGCCTGTTCCCAATTCAGAAGGCAGCTCTTTTCCCCTTAACGCTTCCCCAGCAATCCACACATGGGGCCCAAGGTCCAGGACCTCAAGGCAGCTTCTGGCTTTGTGTCCCCACAAGCTTTTAAAGCAGCAGTAAAAGAAAGAATAAAGTCCTGAGTGAGGGGAGAAAGCAGGGAGTAAGTGGGAAAGTAGGATAATGAAGAGGGGAAATCAAGTACTTCTGGAGACACAAAGGAATTTAAAAAAACAGATGACTGCAGCTGTGCAGTTTAACATAGCAGTGTGAAATACTGCACTGAAACACAGGTATGGTGGCTAATTTCTGCTTCTGCCTCATAGCAGTTTCTCCTTTGGAAGGGCACCACGTTAATCAAGATCAGGCACAAAAGCCTTGGAGACTCACTAAAGCACTGCAGTTTTATAAATCTAAACAAAAGTGCATAGTGTGTCCTGTATACACTCCAAAGGAAAAAGAAATTACAAATGGATCTTTAAATCCATTCTAAGACCAAGAGTGTAGAAAACAAGTGATATACTCACTCTTTCCAAACCCAAGGCTTCACAGCCACCATCTCCACTTCAGTCACTATTTCCTTAAACAGACCCTTAGGAGAGATGAAACAAACTGATTTAGGCTAGTTTTATAGCTGCACTCTAAATACTTGAAAGTCACACATGGGCTCAGAGTTGGAGAAATGCCTCACGTCAGTGGTAATCAGCGACCCATAGCCCTCGGTATGCACATCCATTTTCTGCAGCAGTCTGCATCTCTTCCTGCACAGTACCTAGTGCAGACCCTTTTTCCTGGCCAGCTGGCGTAGCTGTGCTGCCCACTACATCAGGGGTCATGAGATGGAGACCTCCAAACCTCTCCCTGGTCCCAGCTGCTCGCTCTTCAGCCTTAGACACAGTCCTGGCAGAAGGAATCTCCCCACAGTTGCGAAGCTGTTCAGGACATCGAAGGCATGGCAGGCAGTGCATTCATTTCCTGCCCAGGCATGGTAGGCAGCTCATAATTAAACCTTCTGCTGCAAAGCTTTTAAATTATTTCCTATTTTTTTCCACAAGATAGTTTTGGAACAGCTCTACTTACATAATACCACTGTGACTTCTAGAAATATTAATTCACTACACTATGCTACTAGTTCTGTTACAACAGTTAGAGCAAAGGAGAAGCTTTATAATACAGAAGAGATCCAGATTTAGCAATTAAACCTTCACTTGTATTTTATTTAGCCACATGAGAATTCTGCCAACATCTTCAAAAGACTTTTAACATATATCTGCATTAATGCATTGCACATAAATCACCCGTGCTTTCATTTACTAAGCACTCTAACCCAGCTATACTTCCAGATCAGCTGGTGCACGGGGGAAACATTTCCTTGGTTTGACCAGATTCTCCAGTCAGCTCCAATGAAATAAAGCAGAAGCAGCTCCAAATTTCAACTTCAAAAGAGCTCCAATACGTTACACTTGATGTTAATGGGAAGCATATGGTCTATCAAACAACACACAGCCTTCAGTGACCCAATGGTAATGTTCAGAGAAGGAAGAGCAGTATGTCAAGGAATTCTTACAGGAAAACAATAGTCTTTCAAAATATAGGGATGACTAATTCATCTGTTTTTCATTCTTGAAAAACTACTTGGAATGTAAGAAGGAATGATGTGGAGTTCCCTTTAAAGCAGAAAGGCAGCATGACGGTTCCTATCAGCCAGCTACACAAAGGGCCCTGTGTCCAAGTCTCTGAGCAAGCCAAACTAATAAGTTAAAAAAAAAAAAAAAAAAAAAAAAACTGAGGGAGAATTTTCTCAGAAAGACATTCTCATTATATTGCATCATTATACGAACAAAAATTCAAATATAAAGATTAGCTCCAAGAACGTGTTTCCTGACAATGCAATAGGAATCCATGCTGCTTGCAGTGATGCAGGAACAAACCTGTTGCACAGGACCTCTGCACATAGACACAACCTGCATTTTAGTGTAACAACTAGGACTGCTCAAAATATGCAGATTTGCTAGAACAGTCTCTTAAAACTGATTCTTTATTATCAGCACTTCTTCTGTCGACTTCCCATACATTTATGAGCGATAATGCTTTCCTGGCTGAGTCACAAACTTATTCTACTAAAATATTTTACACCTCTATGCAAGCCAAACTGACTACCTTCCTGAGCAGTCAGGAAACTTGAGTTCTCCCACAGGACTTATCCAGCTACCATTAATAAAATAATATCCCTCTTTTTTGTTTTATTCAGAATTATTACAAGAAAGAGCAGTTACATTATTGATCAACAATACTGAAAACAATCATATAAATGAAAATTTTAACTTGGCATTAGGACCCACAGTCCAACATTACAAGATCAGTAATTAAAGTCTAGGGCAAACTATTTGTTGTGAAGGATTTTCCCACATCTATAATTAGCCAGGGCTAATGTCTTCTTCAAATGTGTTATAAGTTGTTATAGAAGAAAAAGCTTATGGGCCAGACTGTGATCTCACTTATACTGGCTAATGATAATCAGTGGTGTTTCCTTAAATTCCCATGAGTAATTTTCCTCCACAGGAACGAAGGACATCACTGTCTTGGTCTAAAAACATAGAAGACTGGGAATACAGTAGAAAAAAATAACCCTTTAAGATAAGCCAAGTCCTTCCCATTCAAGTCTCTTCCTTCTGCCTGGAGAACAAAGTGTAACAAAGTGCATTCCATGGAAGAGAAGCAGCACGTGCCAGACCTGAGCTGGAACAGCAGAGACCCCCACAAGACACATACAGACTTGGCACTTTGAAAGGGTCTCTTGGGTAGCACTGTGAGGTCTGTCCCCACCAGTGAGTACTGCTAATGATTCCCTTCTCCAGAGGGAATGTGTACTTAGGCTGACAAAGCACCAGTGAGGCTTTGATGCCCTTTTTTTTCTAGGAAAGGATGAAAACAGACCATTTAGATATTTTCCCTGTGCCTGGGAGACTGTTCTAAAAACATTTCTTAGAAAATTAGCTCTTAAGCCCTAGGCTCTGCCTCAGAGAGATAACTAGAGAGAGACAGACTGTTGGGTGGCTTTGGCTGGGTCTTATTGCATTGAATCTGTTATTTTCAAAGTAGGTAGAGCTGTGATTTAAAGTTTATCAACGCTGTCCCAACACAGTGTCTGAACTACACAGTTACCCACTCCTTTTTCAAATCATTTGTTTGATTTGTTTCATCTAGCTGATGAAACGTTTCAATTCCAGCATGACAAAAAGCAAACACATTTCTGTGATCCCGCTTTGCTTGTTTGTCGTTAACTACCTCAGCTTCCAAAAGCAACTGCAGTGTAAAGCTGCTCTCCAAGGTCCCTGACAACCACAATATTTCTGGCTGCAAACTACAGGAACAGTGAGATGCAGAGATGAATCCAGAGGAGCAACAGGGTAGCTGACAGGAGTCAAGAACTGAGGAAAAAGGTGGTAATGAGCAGTATCAGGAGGCTTGAAGTTCCAGGAAAAGAGGACTAAGCCTTCAGCCAGATCCTGCTGCTGACATAAGACAATCACAAGTCCATGTACTGTCTGCACGGCCTTCAGGAAAATTAGCACAGTAGATAATGAAAGAGAAACCCTTATCAAGGAGAAGAATTTACTTATCTTTTCCACCCCAGGCTGCAGCTCCACAGTTATTTTAAACTGACCTAATTACACACTGTTGAGTAAAACAGTCCGGATTTTCTCTCCCTCCCTTGCACTGGTGCTACAGCTGGTACTGAGCACACTGAGCAGGGTTTGGGGTTTCACACGGGGCTGTGATTCAAGTGAAAAGTAGTTTTTCTGCTGTTTTTAGATTCTGATAAAGTTACTTCTAGGCTGGCTCAGTTCCCTCCTTTGCCTCAGCCCAAGCACCTCAAGGAAACATTAGATTAAATGAGGTATGAAACTCCATCTGGAGAAGAACTCAGCTCCACCTCCAGAGACAGAAGATACTCACGGGCCTGGGCAACTCTCCCACCTTTACAGCAGCTCCCTGTGGTTCTTAAGAAGTCCCATCCACCGCTACTTTACAAAGCACTTCCATCCCGCTCAGGTTTTTTATTCACAGCAGTAGGCTCCAAAACAGAAAGTCCCTGTGTGCCTACCAGATTGCAAACAAGCAGTTACAATGTATGCAGTGAGTAGTGGGGACATATTTTAGACTTCCAGTAACATGACACAGTTCAGCGAGACACCAGGAAAGCACATTTGGCTATCAGTATTCCACAGATAGCCAATTGGCAAAAAAAAAGTTGTTCAAGTTCTAGAAATCTGTCACTTTCCTATTCTCAGTTCTTTATCTCATTATTTTATATAAATGTTTGGAACAGACTTTATACTTCCAAGATTTAAAATGGATGTCCTTGTGGTTTCCGGCTGGAAGACCACATGCTTCATGGATGCAAATGGTCAGAAATTAATCTGTGTGATAAATGTAAAGAGGGATCAAATGGCAGCACAGCTCCAGTTCTGCAAATCAATGAGCAATCATTCAAAAATTAAAGAACTATATCTTTATAAGCAGAATTGCCATTTATATTTATCTGCAAATAAGCAATTTATTTATTTTCAGAACCTGCTGATAATTCATCTTTGAAGCTCCTCTTTGATGTTTCTCAGTGACACTAAATAGATGCAAAAATTGCCTTTTGGCAATTCTCTAGGCCCTTGCCCTTACTTAGTTACTTAAAAGTCACTCCTCCTTTAGGAAGAAATCCTTCCCTGTGAGGATGGGGAGGCCCTGGCACAGGTTGCCCAGAGAAGCTGTGGCTGCCCCATCCCTGGAAGCATCCAAGGCCAGGTTGGACAGGGCTTGGAGCAACCTGGGATAGTGGAAGGTGTCCCTGCCCATGGCAGGGGGGTTGGAATGAGATGGTCTTTAAGGTCTCTTCCAAACCAAACCATTCTATGATTTCCATGATTCTACAATTCATTCTACGATTCCTCTGGCTCATCTCTAACTCCACACTTACCAACATTTCCTTCTAGTGCTTTTTGTTAGGTTTTACCCTCGTCCCCAAATTCCACCCTCATTCCAAAGCGAAAATGCACATAGACACCAAGACAATAATCTAGGGGTCCTGCTGAAACAACCTGGCTTCAGTCAGCTGTAAGGCCTTTTAGAAAATGCATCATAGCTCATTTCATCTGGAAGGAGAGGAGAGTAGGATGAAAAGGAAGCAGAGAGATTATACCAAGGGCTCCTGGGACTCAGACTGCAGAAGTAATTACATGTCAAAGACAAATCTGGAAAAGTCACCACTGCCAAAACTTCACATGAAATTCTCTTTGTGAAAGTCACCATTTAGCAGATGGGTCTAACTGTAAAATTTTTCCACTGCTGTGCTTCAGAAATATTAGTGAAATCTGAGAGGAACAGGATGACTGAAACAGAGAAGCAAGGCCCATGTGGGTCGGAGTGAGCGTTATAGCAACGGGCACATATCGTCTTTGATAGATCTACCCTTCAAACTCTGTATCTGCCTTCACTCTCACATTAAGAGTTTTTAGAAAACTTCTAGTTGAACTTAATAGTGCAATTTAGTATGTTCACTGCCCATCCATCCATGGGCTAAAACCGCTATGGATGTGCCACTGAATACTGAGAGCTCATCCTCGCAGAGAAAGCTTCAGGAACTTACTTACTCTAGTCCAATTTTGCAGAGTTTGTCTAATAATTTCCTAAGCCACAAGTCTGACAACTATTACCTTCCTTGTATTTCCCAAGAACACTGAAATAACTGAAAATATTTCAGCATTTTCTTGGGTCATTGTTGCCATAAATATGCCACATTATCCAGGTTCACTCAAGCCTAGTCTGAGCTCCTCAGTGCTCTCATGATGCATTGGATACCAAGAGAAAGTACTTGATCGTGCAGGCATAAAATACTTTATAAACAAAGCCTGTATGAAAGATGACTTTTCACTTTATTAATTCCAGTTCAATTTGGTGTAGGATCGTGAATAATAGAAGTAATTATAGCACATCTTAATCTCATCTAAACCAGCTTCTTGGGCTTCACAGAGAACAAATTTAAAAGTTCTAGAAGACCATGTAATAAAACAGGTTTTGAGAGTTGATAAGGTACAGTCCCTAACACAACTTCCTTACTGAAAAGTGGAATTGGATTACTCCTAAAGAATGGAAGAGAAAGTAATATTTTCCCACATTTCTTAACCACCAGGAATTATTCTTGTCCTTTTCATTTCCTATTATAATAAAGGTCAAGTTAGTGACTCAAAGAAAACTAATGCTGTAAATATTGACCTCCATAGGTCTGAAATGATGGCTGGTACTACTGAATCCTTGAAACATGATTGGAAGAAGTAAGTGGAAAAGTTTTGTACACTACTGTAGAATTTTTTAGCACTGTGTACACCTTGTGAAGTTTTATATATCTGCCAGACAGTATAGACAGAAGTAATTTACAACCAAGTTCTGTTCACAACTAGCTTGCACTGAGCTGACTGATCTTCACTTAACATGATTACTTAGCCATTAATTAAAATTAGAACTCTCCGCCTTTTCAACAGGAAACCCAGTTTATCACAGTGTCTCTTTTACACTTGATGACAAAAGACAAGATCATTTCTCTCCCTTTTTTTTTTATGTAATGCAACCAGTGTTAACAGATATTGCAACATTTCATTACCAAGCTTAACGTGCCCCACGGAATATCCTAGAGGTACGTTCATAGAAAACAGAACTTTTTAAAATGTCACTGAGTTGAGAAAGATAACTGCAACAAGATGAGTGAAAAATTCATTTGTTCCTTCCTGTGAGGACAAAGCCATTGTTTTCTTCAATGGGAAATAAGGAAGGAAGTGGGGAAACAGCTCTGCAAATGAAGATGTGTAAAAGGCCTAATTTACAAAAATAATGCAAAACAGTTCATTCCATTAACCTCTGCCAAAAAGCAGCTTAGGTAGGACTCTCCCAAATCTTCAGCTTCACAGAAACCCCGAGCTTCCAAGAAGGCTGGATGAGAAACCCTACAGTGCTGGTAAACAGCACATGCCCCAGCAGAGCTCTCAGCAGCCTAAATGCACCCCTGGGGAGCCCATAATTGATTGTGTTGCTGCCAGGGCCTGAATAAACAAACACAGGAGCAGACATGGTCACAGTTTCATTTATCATGCTTTAAAATCCTTCTCTCCCATATTTGCCCAATTAGTAAGTAAATGAGGACACAGAGTAATCTTCCTTGTGTGGAGATGAAAGCAAAGGAGCAACATCTCTTTGTACCGAAGTCAGGGACAAAACCTTCCTGCTGCTGCCCAAAGGTCTCATCATTCTTACAGCACCACGAGACAAAGGCAAGCAAAATGAACCTCAAGAACACATTTGAAAAGTATTTCAAATTTCTCACGAAAGTAAGCCTTTTGTTCATGCAAAAAAGAAATATGACTTTTCATTTTAATTTTAAAACACTACTGAATTTAAGCAGTATAAACCAGCATAGAGGTGAGTATTGATAACATGCTGATTAACCCTCATTCAGAAAAAATCCCCAAGTCTGTAATATAGTGCAATAAATGCAATTAATTTCAGTGGGAATCTTGGATAAAATCTAATACTGGGTCTAGTTCAAGCCGTAAGTCTAGAGAAATAGCCCTCCTGATATTTACTTGAGAAACTGGTTTCACTCTGCAGTAACTTCCATGAAAGTTAATTAAAGACTTGCCAGTGTTTTGTCATGGGAATTGGATGCTGCCTTAGCTTTGTTTCACTGTCAGAGTCCATTACTCCTCTCTCCTTGGGATTTCTAATGAGGCAGGAAAGAGCAGTGTGGAAAGGAAGGGAGGAATTACGATTAACCAAAGAAAATAACTACCTGAAAAGCAGATGCCCATAAAAAATATCTCTATGAAATTCCATGTTTCCCACTAATAACTGACTCAGAAGAATTTTAACACATCTGAAAACAGGTCAAAATAAAGGTTACTAATATCAAAACTACCTAATCCATGGTGCATGAGTACTATGGATATGGGTCACTAAACTTTTTCTGTATAAGGCACTTGTAATATTTGTTACTTAATTACATTTCAGGAGAACTGTAGATGAATGGGAGCATCTTCTTTAAAATTCTGCCCCACAGCTCTAATTAACCTGGCACACCTACATTTAAGAGTGGAGAAAATTTTCAAGAACACCTGAAAATAATGCTGATGGGAATGATTATATAAAAAAATAGAATTGGAGGAGTAAAGAACAGAGACCAGTTACCTTCAAATAGGATAAGCAATTATTGTTGGCTCCAGGATATTTGATATAAAGCATAGGAAGTCTAGCAGAATTATTTCACTCAACTGGCCTGAGCTGATTACACTGAATTCAGTTGCAGATACTGCATATTAAGGAAGTTAAAGAAAAAGGTAAAATAACCTAAAGAAAATCAGAAGAAATGGTGTTAAAAAAATTACCTATGATATGCTGAATCAGCTGAATTTGGAAAAGATTGAGGGAAACCACAGAACAATCTCTCACTTGATAAAAACCTGTGGCAAAAGAAATAATAATCAACATCATTAATAACAAAACAGGGAGAAAAAATATATAAGAAAAGAAAAACAACAAGGGAAAAAATCCACTAATTTGCAATCAAAATTTTAGACTGAATAGCAGAAAGCACTTCTTCAAACTCCATTTGCAGTTTTCTCTGCAGCCTTCTCTCACAGCAACAGTATTTACTGCCTCTTTCCTACCCAGGGAAGAAAGCCTGGTCTGTAGAAAGACCACTGAAGCAAACACAGTATGTAGGTAAGAGCAATTTTCATTTGGTTCCACCTAGGCTTCTGAGTTGCCAGATGTTGGCAAAGAATATGTAAGCTTCTTACAAGCCACAGATAAAACACACAATTTATCCCAGGGTCTATGCAACTTTAATACTTGCTACATTAGGCTACCAAAAATATGAAGTGGTCTTAGGCTAAAGCAATGTAACAGATTACAAATTTGCCAGTCTAAGTAGAAAACTAGGCTTAAAAAATAAAAATAAATCACAAATTTGCATTACAGAAAGAGTAGCTATATAAATGACACACAGGAAGATGCAAAAGAAGTAAATAATGAGGTTCCAGGACCAAATAATGACAAAAATGTCCTAAAAGTTTCTCTCCCCTGGATCAAACAGTGAAATCATCATGTATTCCAGTAATGAGAGATTCTAAGCCACTAAAATAGAAACTACAAATCACATATTCAGCATAATGAGTAATAAAGATGCCTCAGAAATACAGGAAAAGCAGAAGTAGCCAGATATGATGTTATCAAGCTAATTTAAAATCTACCTAAAGCTAATTACAAAAGGTCAAGCTCATCCACCTTTCAGGATAAATCAAGACTATGCTCACTGCAGGGGAAAGCAACAGGATGAAGGGACAACAGATTCTTCCTGACTTGCATCTACCTGAAACCAGGTATAAATTCAATTTTTAAGGCCCACCCTTCTCTATAAAAGTGGCAATGCTTAGTGGCAGCCAGTATGGTGTGGAATTTGGCAGCAATATCAGTGACCCCAGGATCAAGTGCTTTAGGCATGCAGAGCTGTTCAGAGATGACTATGACCTTTTATTGTGTACAAACACATATGGCTGGAAGCTTCTGGAAGCTACAAGAGGACAACATTTAGGACAAGTGGTGTGTATGGCACTTAGTCGTGGAGTCCAGTTTGAGAGTCTGAATGCTAAAGAGGTCTCAGGAAAAAAAAAAAATAATTGGTTAACACATCAAGGAGTTCTGAGGTACTAAAACTTACAATAACCTTACCTTTTTTCCGTTTCTCACCCTTACAAGTTGCTAAAGCAAATAGAATCAGTCTGGTTTCTCATGTCCCCAATATAAAGCACAAGCTCCAGACATAATGGACAGATTTTAAACCTGATCATTACAAAGAAAAGTGGAGTTAAGGCTTGTTATTTGAGAGAACCTTTCTGATGTTTTCACCTTCCTTTCACCTGCTGCCAGTCAGTGAAATTAATTCAGCAAGCAGACTATGTAAAGGCAACAGGTTATGTGAGTTTAGTTTTCCTCCCTTATGCCATAGACTATTTCTGTTTCCAGCTGGTTGGAAATGCCACCCCGGGGTCCTGGTGAAATCATGGAACTTGCCAGCACTTTGGTACTCAAAAATTGCAGAATATGAATACAAAATGTGATTAGACATACGAAAACTGTGAAAGAAAATAGAGACGAATTTTCAAAAGAAGGGATTTAAACAAGTATATTGGATTAAGGGAAACATAAATAGCCCGTATTAGTCTGAATTAAACATGGCTCCACAGCATACAGACAGGACAGCCCACCTCAAACACTTCTTAGGTTATTCTAGCAGCATTCTGTGTTGCTCTTCCACAGCCTTATAGCAATGCTCTGAGAATAGTCTTTGTGGTAGTGCATGTATGCAGATTCTACAATGCCTAACAGCTGGTTTTGAATGGCCAATTAGGCAAATGGGTCTAGTAATTTAGGATTTTTTTCCTGTATCAAGGCAAAACTCTGGTTCTCTGCTTCCCCATACCATGAGGTACTGCAGCGAAAACTGCTACAACTGTTTTATTCCCAAGGTCTGAATGGTTCCACTTCTTGTTCCTTACCTAAATTGTCACTTCATAAGCAAACAGCCACAGGTCTTGCTAGAACCAAACCCTGTTTTATATAACAGGGAAAATAAATTGATCAGGCCTTGATCAGTCCTATAAGTCTTTCTCCTGTACCTAACCAGAAAAAAAGGGTAGGCTTGGCTAATCCCAGCTCAGCAGCTACTGAGACTCTGCCAAATGCTCCAGGAAAAGCTGTCACTGGAAAGTTCATCTCCCACAGAACAGTGCTGTGCTTTTGCAGGCTTCCCATCAAGAAAAGGAATCCATATGGCAGCCAGGCTTGGCTAATGCTATGGCTGCATAAAACATTTCAGATTAAAGCAGCAGCAGAAAACCTAAAAATGAGTCAGAGTAGCTCCTGCATCAAGATCCTAGACCCAACCAGCCTCCCAAAATGTGGAGAGTCTCAATCCTGGACAGTGTGCAGTCTTCCTAAGAAGTATGTCCCCAAGCTTTGTGACCTCCCTCTGCTAGGATGCAAGCTGAGGCAAAGCAAGGCATCCCCCTGTGAAGGTGAAGCCTCATCATGACTGATTTTGTCAGCACAACTGGCTGAAACAGGCATATGCCAGTAGGCCAAGTGGGACTAACAAATCAGGGGGTTACAAAGCAGAGCAGGTACAAAGGTTTTCTGCAAGACACAAAGTATCTGCAGCTCTTCCCACTTGTTTCCAAATGTGTGGGCTTGTGGTCTTACAGGTGAGAGGCAGAAATGATAGACATGACAATTCATCTTGCAGCTCTGAGACCGTATCAGCCAACTGGTGAGCAGATCTGAATGAAAAAGTATAGTGCAGGTTTTACAAGCCAAAATTTAACACACCAAGCAGTGCCAGAAAGGTGTGTTCCATGTGCATGAAATAAATGCAGAAACTAACCATGAGGCCAGAGGATATTAGAAGACACAATCTCCTGAGAATCTCCCCCCAGTGTTTGGCATTTCCTTGTAACTTCAAGCACTGCAAGCCCAAAAGAAAGCCTATTAAAGCTCCCAAAGGTGTCCTTTTCTTTCCTAATGCAATTTAAAAGTACATCAAAACCCCAATCTTGTGACAGGCATATTTATCCAGAAATATTACAGGTAATCACTATCCCCTTGGTATTTCTCATATAACTCATTGCTTTTGACTTGAAAAATAAACATATGCATAAGATTTATTTTTCTGATAATTACACAGTACCTTTATCAGACATTTAACTCGATTTTAGTTGCAAGTTACTTGAGAAAGGTCTTATTCTGCTGCCAATTATTATTAAAAAGTATTTCAATCAAATTTAATGCCATAATTTTTTAATAAGATAGTACCCACCATAAGAAAGAATGGATGAATCCAGCTCCCAGTAAGGTTCTTGCCTCATTTCAGCTGGAATTATGCTTCTGCTAACCACACACACATTACATGGTAATTTTCTCCCCTCCTTCCCCTGTGCTAGCTTTTTGAGTGGTTCTTAATTAGCTCTGGTTTATTTATGAAAGTATATTTTGCTAGACTTTCCCCAAGAGCTTTAGTAAACAGCTATATCAAGCTTGTATTTACTTATCACATACCCTTTATTACTTCCAAAAAGGAGGGGGGCAGGGGAGAATTTTTAGAGAGGCAGAGCTGCGTTTGGGCTGTGAAGGTTTCTGCTACTTATAGTCCATTTCTTAAGCCTAATTTCCTTCAGAAAAGGAAATTTTTTTCCAACCTTGGATATGTGCAAGTGTCAGTTTGTCTCCTTTCTCCTCAGCTTTTAACTACTTTGGCCTAATCTAGTAGAAGGTAAAGCTCTTAAAAACATAAAACTCTTACAAATTCTGTGAGCTCTGGGAACAGAACATAAGAGAGAGCGTGTATGAATATTGCCATCAATACTGAACATCTGGTAATGATGTTTTCCCCACAACCTTCAGGAGTAGTTGTGAAGCCTGCAGCAAGAATGGTTTTTAATTGTTTTGAATGGACCATCACCCCAAAGAAAAGTAGGAAAGGGTTTCCCTGGTATGGAAAACCAGGCACAGTCAGCCAGGTAAGAGACTTGAAGCATTCTAGAACCTCACTTGGGTGTTGTGCCTCAGTTTGCTGGCCTGTACCAATCACATTTAATATTAAAAATAATTTCTAATTTTAAAAATATTCTTATAGTTACAAAATAATTTTTGCCTTGAACAAGGATATTAGTGAATTTAAAAAAAAAAAAAATGCTGACTAAAATAAAGCTTTTAGATCAGTACATATTAAAAAAGTGTCCTATAATTAGATGGCACTTCCATTCAACTGTGCCAAGTTCTGCATAAGAGAATGGAGTAAATAAATTTTCTCCCATTTTTTGACCTTTTATGAATTGTCTTCTATGAATAAAACATATTTCTGATAGGCATCAGGGTTTTCTAAACAAATATCAATGGTTTCAATTTCTGAATTCCCTGTCAGACTCCCTGTTGCGTCAAAAGAAACCTGAATCTGTAGCCTTCAGTTGTATTTCTGTTTCACATTATATAAAAGTAAAAAGCAATGGCAGAGAGACAAAAATAAAGCAAATATCTGTTTTTTAAAAAATTTTGCAACTGCTACCTTCAAGATTTTTATTTTAGTTCACTGAACTAATGGAAAAAACACAACACCAATGAACAGAGTAGGATTTCATCCAAGTGGTCTCATCACTTCTTTCTTGTGGCTGAAGGATTTTTGAAGACTTCTTCATGTCTCCCAGTGAGTGAACCACTTGATATCTCTTATAAACACTTAAATATTCCATGCTTACATCAAGGACCAGTTGGGAACAGTTTTCAAAAGTTTTTAAATTCTTAGCTTAGGAATTTCTAAAAAAAATATCCCAGAACAATTATTTGCTTATTCTAATAGTCAGCACCCCCTCTCACACTGCATAGCAAATACAGTCCTTTACACTTGGAAACACTGGGACAATCCCAGAAGCATTTGCAGGATATGATGAACATTAAAGCATACTTGTAAATTACTGGAAGGCTAGAAACACCATCTAAAGGCTCAGTATCATCCCCATCATCAGAAATTCATGGTGTATCCTTTCCTCCTCCATATATATATGAAGGTAGGAAATTATCTTACCAAGGAGACTGATGGCACCTGGAAATCGTAGACAGACACCCTCTAAATTACTGTGCATGAGTCACTTTGAAGGTTTACAGTTCTTTACTGAGTGGGACTGTATTGACTCAGGCATATATTGTCAGCAACTTCTTCTGGAGATGTTTGTGAGGGAGGAATTGTCCCTGAAGGTGACCTGCAACCAGGTCAGAAAGCACCCGGGACAAACTTCCCGATGATGGAAGAGGCACTGGCCGTGTTTCAGTATCCCCATACCAAAACATGCAATTCTGATCAGGTCAGATGGAAACTGTGCTGATGCACTACACTACCACCAGCAGCAAAGCTGGATCCAGAGCTAAATTCAGCCCTGTTACATTGTGCTGCCTGCAGCTCTCCACGACTTTTTTTCCCCACGGACATCATTACTTGGATGTGCCCTTGTGAAAAAAGGAAAAAAGCAGCCAAGAAATGCAACTTTACTCTCAAGGTACCCAGCACATCAGATAAGGGACTGCTCACACAACTGATATTTTAATCAAAAGCAACTTTAGAATAAGAACTATTTCTGACCCTTTCAAACAATTCACAGCCATATCCTCAGCAAGTTAAAATTAAGATAGTTTCCTTAATATTAGTGGAGCTCTGCTGCTAGACAAGGGATGAAGATTGGTTATTTATTTTTTGGAGTTTAAATTAAGCAACTCTTGAGGCATTTGAAGATGAACCTCCACTGAAATGCAATTCATAGCTTCATCTTTTGATGTTCTGTATCTGTCAGTCTTTGCAGAGAGCAACTTCACTCTGTTAACTCTATGACAACTCTATAAGGCCATGAGCTCTTCGGGTTTGGTCTTGTGTAAATGAAGTAATATTGAGTGACATTCCATGTGGCAGTGACAGCATATGCACTTAAGTTTAGTCTTCTAAACTACAGGGTTCAGGCTATTTTGACATCCATCCTGTCTACCCAAACTCTCAATCATTTGTTTTAGAACCCAGCATGAGGCAGTCAAAGGTTTGCCCAAAGACCAAGGACTTTTATTTAAAAATATTCTTGTCCTTTCAGTTAAAAATATTCTCATTAACAAGCTCAAAACCTGATCTTATGAATCTCAAAACAGAACACTACAACGGAAACAACCAAATGTATAATTCTTTCTCCTACCTCACCTGCATAAGGCTGCAAAGTGTCTCACATCTTAGTTTGAGGCTTGAAGTCTGGCACTTTGACTTCAAGGGTTGAATTCAAACTGCTAGAACACACCATCTTCTCAAGGCACTGAGCAAGTCCAACAGGATTTTATGGACTGAAAAACTGTTTCATCACTTTTCATCCTCTTGTTTCTAGACTTAGCAAGTCCAACTCTTTCAATCCTTCCCCACAGGTATTATTCTCTAGGCCTCTTATCTCTCCAGCATATTTACATCCTAAGAGTGATGCCCAAACCCAACACAATATAGTTTCTTTTCCATAACTAAGTAGCATCCAAATTGCCCTTATCCTAAGCATGAGTATTGCAAATGTTTCAACAATATCTATTATCTTTGCAAAAATAGAACAGAGCCTTCCACCTCTTGGGATTTTGCTGTGTGTGTATTTTCCCAGCATATAATGGTGAGAAAAGTCAATTATACATTACTAAAAATAATAATAATAATAATAATAATAATAATAATAATAATAATAATAGAAAAATCCAAATCTTACTCTCTTGGTTGTGAGGAAAAGACTGAAAATCTGAAATGAGCAAAAACTAAGGATCCCAAAATTGAGGTGAAAAGGAAATTTTAAATTCAATTTAAAAATTCATTCCTGATTGTAATTTTGTACAGTCAGTTCATGACTTCCAAACATTCCAAACATTCCTAAAAAATTGTCAGAGCTTCATGCAAGCAACAAAGCAAAAGTCATGCCTGAAAATTCTTTTCTCTGTTAATTTAGGATAACAAGATATCTCCTGATCTGGTGTTCTCTCAGCACTAGAGTAATGGAAATGATTATCATAAGTCATAAATAACTCAAATTCTATAATTTGATCCTTAAAATCACTTTGCATTTCCTGTTTCCAAAGAAAAATGAATACTGTCACACAGAGCTCATTAAAAAGGGTACTGGACCAGTATTTTCAGCCTTAACACATCATGATTGATGTTGGAAAGAATACTCTGGAAAAACTGAAGCTGAAAATCTCATTTCGATTAAGTTCTTTCACATGATCTCTAAAAAATGAAAAATGGCTTAAGGTCAGAGAAAGCAATTTCTACACGTATTTTCATTGTGCACAGAAAACACCTGATATTCTGTCTTCAGTAGGTGCAATTCTGCAGTGTAATCTTGACTTTGACTTGATAATTTTAGGAGTGACATGAGAAAAGTAATGTAAGGAAGTAGAGACATGTGGAATCCTGCCAGTAAGAAGTTAAAGGCTCAAAACACTTCTAAAGAGCAAGAGATTAAGAAAACCTTTCTATTCATTTTATTTAACACTGCATAAAAAGAGGTGTCAACATCTTCCTAGCAGGTTTTTTTTTCTTCAGGTATGCTAATTTCCATGGGTGATAAAAATCAAATATATTTTAAGCCAACAGACAACTTAGCATTAAAAGACCACAAAAAAAAGGTAAGGAACCACTGAATTCTCAACCTATCACAGAGAAGCATAAATTTAATTTCTATCAGGAAAAAAACAACCAGAACAGTGCTGAAGGAATGTTCCTGGTTTGTTCGTGGCCTTTCCCTCTTATACATCAACTTCTGGGTCTCAGGGTATGATAATATATCAGCCCAAAATCTGCAGTTATTACTAAACTCCAAAGCAGTTTTATAAAACTGATAACCACACCCAGCTCATCAGTGAGTCAAACAGCACTATCCAAAGGCCAGCATTAAAACCTCTAATTGAGAGATGAGGGACCTGAGTTTCAGAAAGGGAAGGCCCAGAGATGACCAGCCCACTGGCAGCAGCAGGTGACAGAAGGCAGGTTTCCTGCAGCTCAAACCCTCTGCACTGGACTGGGCAAACTCTGAAATCACCAGGTTTACTGGCCCTTTGTAAACTCAGGCAACGGTGCAAAAAAAGGAAATGTGTCCATTCACCTAAAGAAATTGTTTCCCTGTTTATGATAATGTAACTAAATATAAAGAGTCATCTGAACTGCCACTTTCTTTGAATAGTTGATATTTTACAGTTAAAGTTTCAGGATAATACAGGTATAGGATGGTAGGTATCAATCATTAAACACCAGACCAGTTTATTTGCAATAATTCCACCTTTGAAGTGAGAGTTTGAAACACTCAGTGCTGGAAGCACACCACTAGTAGAAGAGCAGCTTTGGTGCATAGCAAATGGGAGTATAGAACCTGGTCTTTATCAAACTGAAGAATGATACTAATGAAGAGGGCAGGGTAGGTCTCACTCACACATTCCCATAAAGCTCTGTGAACACTCAGGAGTCCTAACCTCTGATGTTGTGGCATGTGTTTTCCAAAAACGCCTCTCCAGTGGGTCTTCAATGTTTCACCATTCATGAATAAATTATTGCTATTCATGTTATTTCTTAAGACTGCTGTTGATCTAGAAAAGTTAAAATGGAAAGAAAAAAAAATGACAGGAAACATAATTTCAGAACCAGTAGTGATGCCAGACTTTTATTAACACCATTCGTGAGCAGTAAATATTAGAGCTAGCTGGAGGATGGGCAAGTCCCCTGCACAGGAACATTAATTCTGATTAAACCTCTCTGTCCATTTAGTCCAGAAAGTACAACCTGGCAATGCTGCTTTTTCTCCCTCTCAGACAGCACCTGAACACGAGGGGTTGTCAATAGCTGGAGCTTCCTCTGCACCAGGAGACTCACCCAAGGGAACAAATCACTGGTCATATCTCATTCTCTGCCTGTTTGCAGGACAAGCAGTCACCGCCTTGCTGAGCATCACAAGTTTAAAAGGTGTTAGATTTGCGAATACAGCAAGAGACAAAAAGTTGTTGTTGTCTGTATCTACCAGACAACTCTACATCCAAGCTCCCCAGGTCGAAGCAAGTCCCTCAGCACTAGAGTAATGCAAAGCATGACCATAATTCATAAGCAACTCTGTCCTTACAACAAATTTTATTATTTGATTCTTAAGAGGGTCAAGCAGGTCATTGCAGCAAACTTTAAAATTAGGAGAAGATAAAATAAAATACAGCATCTGAGCCTTAATTTTCTTCCAAAACCAGTTACTAACATTCAGCATTACTCTTTTCTTGACCACTGAAAAAAAATCCCACAATGTAATCCCGAAGAATTCAAGGCAAGTATTCAAGACTAACCAATGCAATTGAGCAAAAAATGTGAGGTAGAAATGCTGGAAGCTAAAAAGGCCAAAAGTCTTTGCTGCCTAAAGAAAATACCAGGTAAATCACTTTCTATGCTGTGAGCAGAATTAGCAGCATCTTCAAAGTAATCAGTTTTATCCATTGTGCCACAATTTTTAGCACTGTCCTATTTCAGATCTTTAGGATCTTAACTAGGGCAGTAAGTAGTCCATTAGTACTCTAAGCTACCTCCATCTGATAACATCAAAAGACACTGAAAGCCTTGCTAAGTATTTCAGATTACTGACTGGATTTTACTAGTCACTTCTCTGTCTTCTTACCCAATACTTCCCTCACAATAGCAGTCACTAGTTTTCAGTGTTATTAAAATAATTCTGAGATTGAATAGGTATCTATCAGTCTTTTCTTATAATAAAATTCTGTATTTCGGTGTCTTAGTCTCCCAAATAAATTATAGTGCCAATACAAGAAATTAAATCCTAAGGAACTGGCCAATAGCAGGCCAAATCTTTGGATGCAGTAAATGTCATCAGTGGCACTTTTACACTGACAGAAAATTTGGCCCTATAGCTTTAATAATGCATCAGCAGACACATTTCAGCATTTTTGTGGTGGCACAAATTGGAATCCACCAAGGTCTTGCCTAATGGAAGTAGCTGACAGCCAAGACACTCATCGTGAGTATTTGAAAATTAACTTTACTAATCCCCTTCATGCATTCATAGTGTGCTTCCTTCTCCTCCAGCTGTTGGAAGTCATGCCTTCTGTAGGAGACACAGAAACCAGGAGAACAAAGGAATGGCTAAGCCAGCCAGGATGCATTTAGGATATGACAATGTGTTAAAAGCTCAGTCTTAAGTCACATTTCTCTCTAATGTTGCAATGGTTAAGTATTTTTATACAGGAGGGATAGGTTTGATATGTCAAAACGTTACACAACTTCCCATTAAAATTCTAAGAGGATGAGTTACAGTACTGGGGTGGGGAAAGAAAGGAATCAAAGAAACAATGACCAAAAAACACCAAAAAACCCAAACCATTTTAGAAGCAGGTGCCTGAGACAGATTGCTTAGATGTGGCCACTAACAATAAGAATTCCTCCCATGGGATTTCAAAGTGGTTCTTGTGCATTTAAATTTTCCAAGCTTTCTAAGATCTACAGTTTCATCATTCCAATGGCCTTCCGCCAGCTTTCTTCCCTCAGATTATCCTGACATTTGCCTTTGTCAGGATGCCCGTATACACATTAAAACATGGCTATGATCTTGTGCTCCCCTTAATTGAATTATGATCCAGCTACTTCTAATTACTTAAATACTCACAGTATAAAAAGAGTCATTTTCACACTGAATATAGTTATAGCACTTCGACCCGCTTTAACTGTGCAACTTCAAAGACAAAAGAACTAAGTCAGTCATTAGCAATGAATTTTGTTGCATTTTCCAAGAAAAGAAGCAGTTCTGATTCCTGAACTCTGTCATTCCAAGACAATGAGCTGCTTTTCAGTCTGACTTCCTACCAGAGGTATCAGTTAAGAGTAAAGGATTTCACGAAGTACAATTGCAAAAGCCATATCCATAACTGAACTTTATCAGCCACTCTAAAGATGCAGTGCTGGCTCCTGAATCACAGAGAACACAAATCAATTTTGTGGGAAAATTGCATTCCCTGTGTGTCAGCTGATTCCCACATTTCAGCTCTGAAATTTCTGCCCCTCAAAGATACACCACTTTAACTTTGATAAAACAAGAAACTAGTTTTGATGAAGAGATGCCAATTAGCAACAAGAATTCTATGGTGGATAAGGAGCTTGTTAAAAGAGAAGCAAAAATTCAGTATTTGAAGAGAAAGTAAAGGCCTGGTGAGAGACTATAAATTAATTCTCTCAGTATTTTCATTAATGATCTCAACAACAAAAAAGAAAAGGTAAAATTATACCAATGAAATTTGATGATACACAAATTTATGCAGTATCATCAACAGAGGGGGACTGAAGTACTATACTGAAAAAGGGAGATGTCAGAGAAGACTGCAGTAAAAGGAAAAATATTAAAACTGATGGGAAATAATACAGTCATGCATTTAGAGACAATTTCTTTTCTGTAAACAATGGGTTTATTCACTGGAAATAACAGCAGGGGAAAAATATTAATATTCATCAATTCCAACCTTAATATGAAGGAGTAATGCAATATGGCTTGGAAAAAGGTGAACCTGATTCTAAACATGTCAACTGAGTCATTTTCAGTGAAGAAAGAGAGGTGTTAACATTATTACAAAAGGTACAAGTAATTTCTCTTGGATAATACATGAGGTTCTTCAGTTATATTTGAGAAAGAGATTCAAAGTGAATCTCTGATGGAGAGAAGAACCTTCACAACAATCAATTGGGTGGATGAAAGGAAAAAAGAACAGCTTGGATTTTTACTTTACAAAAATTAAGGACAAAGGAGAAAATTAGGTATATCTCAGTAAATAAACCCCAGAGAAAAAGAAGGTTAATTTAAACTGAAAGGTAGCAAAATGTGCTTCTATTTGACCCTACAACATTATAATCAGAAACCAAAGAATTTCCAGCAGCAGGAAGATGAGGCCCTACAACAAAATTATTAAAAGAAAAGGGAAGAGAAGAAACATGGGTTTCAACAATGACATAAAGCAGGGAGGAAAAAAAAAAAAAAACACAAAAAAAAACCATAAAAGGAACCTACAAATTTATGCTGGGTTTATCCCAAAGCACCATGTGATACAGAACCCTTCCTGAGACTTGTGTGGTGTGACTCTGTATCAACACAGCCCTGATGGGATTGCAAGAACAGAGACTGTCTTCTGCTGGCAACTTCTACACGTTTGAGCATACAGGGAATAAAGGGGAGTTAAGCAAGAAATGAGGAGGACATCTCAGAAATACCCAAGTCATTCCAACACACTGAAGTAACCCCTAAAAATGACCACTTTAGGTTACTCAGAAGTAGTAGTAGTTCTAGAGCTCTTTGTATGGGAATCAAAAGCTGGACTCAAGAAGGTGACATTCCACAAGTCTTTATCCTTAGAGTATTTTTTTCCCCAGGCAATGTTTGAGAGTGTCTCGCAGCTGGATTAACCACGCAGGGTTTTAGGCTGACCTACTTCCCCAGGTTTGCTTAATTAACCTCATCTTCACACAAAACACCATTCTGATTACATGTTCTGAATTATAGGACACCCCCAAGCTCTGATAGATGTTGGACCAATTTTCACTTTGATATATACAAGAAATGCTTACTGAGCTATTTTTAAGGCACCTCTCCTAAGATTCCAGAAGCAGAGCTCTTTGGCCATCACAAGATTTAATCCAACAACCAAAGGGTCGATATACAGACCCTTTTCTTGTCCCAAAAAGGTCCCCTTCTAACACAAACCAAGATCACTACTAAAAAGAGCAGAGCTCACAAGAGAGCCCAGCAAACTTCTGTGACAATCCTCCAGTGAGACATCACCTTTGGCACACATTTGTTCTACATTCCCTTTCAGACATGGAATGCTTAAGGTCACCGTTACGCTTTCTCCAGTGAATCCTCGATTATGAGAGAAGAGTCAGAATAGATTTTTATGGCACTACTTTCATTTACCAAACTCCCTAAAGGTGAAACGTGCCCCAGCTGCTTTCTTGACTGTGTTGATAAAGAAGTTATGCTAACATAAAATTTGTTTTTGTTCTCAGGGATTTTAGGAGATGAATGACAAACCTTTGTCATTAAATATTCCTCAGGCAATGTGGAAGCCAAATATCCCACTCTGAAATGCTTTAACACTTCTCCAGAGAGCTTTAGGATTATAGAGAAGCCTGAAAGCAGGGGAACTGATGACTTTCCTGAATTCACTGAGTTTTAAATTCTCTTGTTTATGGAAGGTGTTGTAGCTTTCAGACAGTTCACAATAAATACTTAAGACACTTAAGGTACTCCCATTTGAAAAAAAAAAAAACAAAAACCTGGCAAACCAGAAGTCAAGGGACTCATGAAGCTTATTCATTACCTGCAATGCAGCCATTTTTCATTATTTGTAGTCCCTACCAGCTCCCATCTTTGCTGACCCTAAGTCTGCTAAGAAGTTGCCATACACTTAACTGTAACTGTGGACTACTGAACTGGTTTAGGAAAAATAATTTTAGTGCATCTGTCAAAATTACAGTTTGAGTTCTTGGGAATTTCTACCTTACTCATTTGAATATGTACATCTCCCAGTGCATTCAGACAGACACTTGAGGAACATATCACATTTTGGCTGGCATTGCATGGGGGCCTCAAAGCAAACTGCACTTCTTTTGCATCAAACCAAACCAGAGGACGGTTCAACTGCTCAGGTATAGGCAGGGCCCTTCTCTAGGAGCTCCTCTAACAAAAGCAATACTGGTCTGCAACTGTGCCCATTAGCTCGGACAGTTTCTGGCATGGTGGAAGCTGAGTGAAGTCAATAATTAGCCATATCTCTTCTTGCCTAATGAAAGATAAAAGTAATAGTAATTAAATCTGGTACCATATTGCAAGCTTCTGTAAAGCAGAGGACACCCTGGAACAAGATTAAAGACTAGAAAGAAAGAGGTCATTTTCTCCCAGAGGCACCATCCTCATATGCAGAGCCACTCTCCCCATGAAACAAATCTAAACTATCACAACAGGTTGAGGAGTAAAAGGTATGAGAGGCTATAAAATCAGGCCACAGTAATACTTCCAGTAAAATTTGACATTTGAATCAACTACATGAAATTATTTGAGTCCTAACATCAGTAAAGATACATAAACAAAACCCACTTACAGTTTCCAAATTTTTCATTTGGCAGATTAGGGAACACTTTGTTTTTCATGTCACATCAATTTCAGGCCTTTTTATAATAAAAATCAAACATACCTCAATATGCAGATGCATAGACTATCTACTAGTATTTTAGAAATTTTGGAAGAAAATTATTCTACTGGTAACTTTCTTTGCAAACGTTGCCTGTGCAGTAAAAGCAAACTTTTCCTGTGTTCCTGGCAAAAATGCCCCTGCAATATTTCTTGTCACCATAGTCTTAGACTGGTATTAATGGAAGCCATTGGTGGTGCTGTTGCAGAAGGCAATGAAAATCCAGAGGGAGTGCTGTGCTGTGGCCAAATGATGTCACTGCCAGTTTGAGGAGGTGATTTCAGAATAGTCTCGGGCCATCAGAGTCTTTGGGGACGGCACCATGACGACAGTACCACATTGCAGTCCTAGCGAAGTTGTAATATTCTGAAAATTTAATTTGATTGCTTGGCATCTCGATAAATTACTCACACAGGACCAGCTGGAAACTAATCAAGCATTGACTCAGCAGCACTTACTCACCAGTGCCATAAAACAAAGAGCGACTTTCAGAGGAGATGAGGTACAAGCAGGTAACAAGCAAATTGTTTTGTACGCAACTGCTGTCAGAGACCTCCCTAGGAAATAAACTCTGCATTCATCATAATCACAAATAGGCACAGAATATGTTTCCTTTGTTGACATCTGAATTCTGGGCCCATTTGCAGATCCCAAGCACTGTTTCTAAAAAGTTACCATTCAAATAACGTCTCATGGAACTCTGAAATGTGAGATATTCTGATCTGGATGCAAATTTTGCAAATCAACTCTAATTCTACTGACATTAAATACATCTTTAAGTTTCCTGGAAACACAATTACCAAGTACCCATCTTAGGGGGGGCACAGGAAGTAAGAAAGGAAAGAAAAAAAAAAGAAGAGAAGGTAACTCAAGCAGGTAGCAACCATATTTACTCTCTACAATGCTATTAACTAATACAAAGCCCTTCAAGTCAGGATTTACCCTGTTCTCATCTACAGAATGAACAAGTCTTGTTTTCCAACCTTTCTGGTGATAGTAACATGAGGGAAAATAGTTGTGAAATTAAGAAAAACTCTACATCACCAAGGTGTTGTGTAAGCACCAAGCAGGATTATATAAACAGAGCAAGTGGGTAGGGGAGAAATCTCCTGATCCCTGCCTGAGGAGATTACAGAACCTCCTATAGCAGGTATGGACACCCTCCTGGTTTGTCATTTCACCTGTCTCATATGCTTTGTGTCCTTGTTTGGGATTCACTGCCAACAGCACTAGAATGGATAAATTGGATTTTATGGGATGTATTCTCCAGGAATGCGTGATAATTCATATTGCTGGCGCCTTTCAAACTCAATTTCTCCTCAAAAGGCATGTCCTGTTTCCCTCCTAAAAGCTCATTTGGTATTTATTTGAAACTGGTTTTTTTTCCCCAGAGTTTTGTATTGCTCTTTTTTTGTGTTAGCCTTCACAGGCTTTGCCTGCTTTAGAACAGAGAAATGCAAAATCCTTAATACTCTGTGTTTATTTGTGAACTCATAAATTTATAGCAATGACTTTACAGCTTTAGTTTTATAAAAAGTTTGTGACAAAAAAATGATGGCTTTATTAGAGGATAGGAAAACAAACATTTTTAGGCATAAAAATTATTCTGGAGTGATAAGCACTGTTCTTTCAACATATGAGACAATATACTGTGAAAATATATAAGTGCCCTGAAGATTTGCTGGGCCTGTCACTCCTGAATTCAGATGTCCCCTATCCACACAGCTTCTTTTACATAGGTGGATCAGATTTTAACCCAAAATTTATTGAGTAGCCACAGTGTTCGATGGAACATACAATGAAAAAATGATGCTAAATACTAACCCTTATAATAAAAGGAAACATTTTCTACATTGTGTCTAAGATAATGGCCTGGAAAAGCCCCACTCCCCATCCTCATGTAAACCTTCCTTTTGACCCTGGAACAAACTCAAAATTGTGCAGATACCACACAGAAGGTAAACTTATGGAGATCCCCATGACTTCCAAATGACATTTCAAAGCTATAGCTTTGATCAACTCCTACCCTTTTTTCCCCTTTGTTTATAGCCCTTCCAATCCTAACTCAGTATTTGAAAAAAAAGTGAATTTTCAAATACATACTGCACGTTCTCCAAGTAATACACATTACACAACTGGGAAAAACGTGACACAATTTAGGAAAAAAACAAAAACAAAAACAAACACAAACCTTTTTGTTATGCCTAAATGATACATATTTCAGAATATGGAAAATATTAAAAAAAAAAAGACAATGATAAATCCCTTTACTCGAGGCTACTCTTATTAGGTTAGTTTTTCTCTGAATAAATGTAGTCTTAATGAAAACTGTCACTGCAAAATGGAATGAAATCATTAGATAAACTACTGAATTACAAATTCCACCCACATGTGAATGGGTAGATAAGGTTGCACAATATTATGAGAGTATATTTCTGCACCAGGATTATGAAGGAGCAGAGATGACTGATTTTTTTCCTTCCCAACAGTTTATTTGCCACAAAACATAACAATTTCCTGAAACTACTTGACAAATAAAATTTAAATCTACTATTGTGGTTTTGGCCTGTACTCCTACAAGAGGCCAAAAATGTCAAGAGCCATTCTGAATAAGTATCAGCAGCCTTGATGTTGATTATACTTATCACCTGGGCTTATTTCTTTGCAAAATTATATTGCACATTGTGTTCTGGATTACTCATTGACCTAATGACCAGCTCAATTTCTTTCTGGGGGCTTCAAACTGAAGAAAAGAGCAAATACTAACTATTCAAAACTGCAAATTTATCTTTTTTAGTAAATGCATGAGACTTCATCCTTCTTATCCTGCATAACTTCAGGTTTATCCTATTTCTTCTAGTTCAAATACAAAACATCTGTTTATGAAGATTCTGGTGTGACTTCTACTCACATTTAATTTACTGTATTGCTGTGACTCTCTCGTAAACACAACCATGCATGAGATTAAATGCAGTTTATGAAATAAGAACGTCACTTGTTTAATTTGTTTCAAGTAATTCAGCCCTAGTGCATTTAACAACATAACTAACACCAGTGCTGGTCTCTACAGCATTGTGTGTCAAGAAGTGCTGCACTTAAACCTGCATCAAGGTCACCTTCCCCCATAACTCCTGTAATCCCAAATCACCACACAATAAAACACCTGCTGTCAGTGACTGAACAGATTGGTGTTATTTTCAACAGCCTAATAGAATTAAAGATCTGTGCCACCTCGAATAGAAGCCAGATTTTAAGCTACCAGGCACGTAGGAATATTAGACGTGCACTTAAAATGAGCCACAACACTTCTGACATTCCATAAAAATCAGTTTCCTCAGAGGCTTTTTCAGGCCCTCAGAATTGCACAACACCTTGCTGGGAAAGAGAAGAAATTGCTCATTATTCTGACACTACCTCACCTAAATATATTTCCTTTGGCCTGTTTTAAACACTGTCAGAGAGTATTTCCAAGGCAACTGCAGTGCTCTGGGTACCACCACAGGAGAAAGTAAAGCTTGATATGTATAAAATAGGGCAGGTTCTAACACTGCAATTAGCTTCACACTGGTAGATTAGCAGGCCTGCAGAGACCTCTCTCAGTCAGTTAAGCTCCAAAATGACTGTGTTGTCTAGCAGATCAAAATTCATCAAATAGGACATTTTATAATTTCCTTGTTTGAACTGCCAGTATATATGGCATATATGGAAATACATACAGGGCAAACATTTGTACTTATTTCCCCAAAATTGGCTTTTATGAGATTTTAAAAGACTATGAAATTATCAGAATCACAGAACAGTACTTGCTACATGGAAAGGTCACAGTCCCACAGACAGATTTTCTGTCCTCAATCTTTAGCCAACACTGTTCCACCTTGGGACATATATTATACTTTCAAGTCTTGATTCCTTAAATTGAGGCTTCCAGAAACTAGAGATGATAAGAATGGTACCAGGGCATTTGTCTCTACCCAGATTTTTCAGTTTAGCTGATTAAGAAGCACCTATTGCTGCCAGCTGTAAGGAGTTGCTCCTGAAGAACCCACAGTCTGTGTATTTCTGGACACTCAGCTCTCAGCCCACAAACACTCTGAACTCTTCCTGCTGCAGAGCCCTGCTAGCAGGATCATCCAGAGGTTCTGCAGGTAATGGCCCTCCGTTTCACAGAAACAAAACAATAAATCACAATATAAAATAAGTAGACTGCTACAGATCACACTACATTTTACTATTTCATTCCCCAAGTTTGTCATAAAGGTAAATGCAAGCTATTAAATAATGTTTTTACTGACTTGGCATTTCTGTAGCTTGCACTGCAGGAGAGCAGCCCCCACGAACTGGTAACTTGAATAGATCATAAAGAACATCATCTTTTCACTGTGCATGTTCCGGGTTTTTTCACTATACAATTAGTATAGAAAAGCTGGAAGAGATATCCTTTGATCCACGAGGATAATACTTTGCAGAAGACCACATGATATTTTTCTACATTCCATCACTGGGCAAGAAAGATTGACTTAATCAATCTGGATTTCTGGAACTACTCCATTTCTGCTTTTCTTTTGATCAAGCTCTATGTGTTAAGATGCAATAACTCTAGGCAGGCCAAATTTATGCACCAGCTTCTTTGAACTTCAAACAAGCTCGCTGGACCCTTTAAATTAAATTTTATCTGCAACTCAATTATGGGGAAGTTGTTCTCTTTCCTCTCCCTAAGAAAGTATATTTCCATTTGCATCATCTCAGGATTTCATATAACTCCTGTGGAATCCTATTTCCCTTGTCAAATATGATCAGCTTCCCTAGGAAAGTTACAGACTGGAGTTATCCAAGTACGTATTCATACAGCTTTCGACAGTCTTTGCCCCAGTAAAGACAATTTTAACATTTAAAATAATTCCATACTTGTCATGTATGAAAAACTGGAAATGTACTTCCCAAGTTTTGTCCTAAGATCAGTTTAGTTCTCACTGAGATTTTGTATGAAAATCAACTGCTTTAGAAATAAAATGGCCTATTTTGACTTGTGGGCAGCTAATCATAGGAGGACTTTGTGACAAGATCCAGAGTGCCATCATTTAGCTCTGTCTAAGAGCAGCTGTGGTACCTGCACTGAACCCCTGAGTGCAGCAAGGAGAGAAAGGCACAGCAAACTCTGGATACCAATGCTGCGCACATACTGTACAACTGGAGCATGGTGGGAAATTGCTGTTCCAGTGTGACATAATGTCAAGCAAAATACTAACTGAGGTGTCACCAAGATAGTAAAACCCCTCCTTTTACTGCAGCACATGGCTCTGTTGTCAAGTCACCTCGTGCACCCTCAGCCTCAGGACACTGTCAACTTTTCCTCATCACTCTGACATATCTACAAGATGTCCCCTTGACAAAGAATCCTCACCTTCCCTACACAAACTGCTCCAACGTTTTGCCACTATTTTAGTATAAAAACAAATGACACTGCTCCTGCTTGTCCCACCAAACTCAGCCCAGGAGAGCAAGCCCCTTCCCACAAAGCGGTTTTTAAGCGCCCCATGTGGTATGCCCCAGGTCTGCTATCAGATTTCAGTTAATAATGTTGCTGATACAGAAAGAGAGGTGCACACAGGCCCTGCCTCCACCTTGATTCTCTTTCACACCACCCCGTGCCATTTAGCTGTGCTGATGAGGCCAGAACTGTGAATCTGCTTCGTTTCGTTACCTGAATAACAAAATACCAGTAAATCTTCTCCAATACAACTTTAGAGTGCCAAGTTATTGGCAAAGACGCCAAAAGCTTGGGCAAAACTGTTACAGAAAGATGAAGATAAATCTTGAGGCCAATTAACAACCCCCGAACTTCAAGCTGAATTTTCTCAATTGTATGGACATGAGCTCTCAGGAGAAAGTATATGGAATAAAGGGCAATTACAGACACTCCCCACTGCTTTATAGCCAATTACAGATACCCTCCAAGCAACTGAATAATTTTCTTTACCAATAGATCTGTGAGAACTTTTTAATCTTTTTTGAATGTGTCCTTAAGCAAGTAGCCTGTGCCAACTCTGCACTGCTCTGACACTCATTTTGCCAGAGCACTGCAGCATATTGAGCTTGTTGCCATGTGCAGTATGAAAACAGGGCCTGGCCAAGAACACATTGCCAGAGTTAAGGGTTCTGAGAGAGGTACAAGCCAAGAGATGCCGAGCTTCCAAGGAAAAACTCAGCGGCCTAGAAGATATACATTTAATTTTGCAAATTACCCAAGAGTGATTTTGATAATTGTGGTGAATTTATTAAGCCCCAATGATATATTAACCCCCTGATTTCCTTCTACATCTACTGTGCTATTAGCATAAACCCAGCCAAATCAGTTCTGATTTATGATGCTTTAAGTAGGAGAATAATTAAATCCATTATCCCACTCCCCAAGAAATCAAGTGTGATACATACCATTCTAGAGTGGCTTGATGAGGGGAAAAGTATTCCATCTAGCCCTGATCTTTTGTAATTCAAACACGAAAGGCCCTGTGCTGTCCATCCCACAAGGCTGTCTCTCCCAATTACTGCTATCACTTTCATCCTCTTCCTTCAGGACAGCGGAAGAGATAAACTCTATTAGAACTTCTGTGGAGAACAGACAGAAATAGCAGACATCTATTTTGAGCAAAATATTACCTCATCCAAACCAGTTCAAGATAAAACAGAAATAGCCTCTTCTACTGGGAGTGCCTCAATCAAGAGGAAATATTTTCCCACATCTCCAATGAGCCACTAACAACCAACACAAAAATACTCAGACCTACGGAGATGTAGAAGAGTGCTGCAGTAAGATGCAAATGCAGAATTTCCAATGTTTTAAACTTGCTGTAGGTGCTACTTTTCAATCACTCGGCCTCTAAACAAAACACCAATCTCTCCAAATTCTCGTTTAACCAACTTGTTTGCTCTATTTCTCTAATTAACAAGGACTATTCTCACTCAAAAGGGTATGTCTTTGATCTACACCTTCTAATTCTGGAAACAATCAACAGCTTTTACTTATGTAGGAACTTTTCAAGACTGAAAAGTGGTTTGTCTTCTTTTTGTGTGTGTATGTGTGAGGAGGGTGGGTATGGAATGCCAATGGCAACTTCCAGCAACAAGAAGCCTTTTATCTAGAAGCTTATTGTGACAATGTTTACACCCAACCATCCTTTAGAAACACAATAATGGAAATATTTTTGTTCAGATTCAAAATATCTTTGAAAACTTGTATTTCAGAATGGGATTGAAAGGACTTGGGAGACCACCTTTTCTATCGCTTGCCCTAGCCAGAACGGCCATGATGCATCCTTGACAGAAGTCTGGCTAATCTACTTGCTCCCTGTGAAGTACACTTCACTATTTCCTCTATCACCCTATTACAGCACTTAATTATCCTTAACATGAGAAGTTTAATCCAATTTAATCCTGTTTAAGACCTGTCTCTTCTTTTACCCACCACTATGGAGATGGGGATGGAGAACAGATCGTCCCTTCTTTCCAGCAGCATTTTATACATCTGAAGGGTTTTATCACATTACTTCACCTTCTCTTGACTAAAGTCTCCAAATCATTCCCCTAAGTCATCACGTCTAGATTCTGATATCTCCCAGCGCTGTCCTTCAGGTACTCTCTTATTATTTAGTATCTCTTTTTAACCACACACCTCGATATTGGAGGTTATTCCTCTCCAGCCAAGGTCTCACCAGTGCTGGCCAGGATAAAACAACCACAAGACATGCCTGGGCACTGAAATACCTCATGAGCCATGCCTTTTTTGTGGCAGCAAGATGACGCTGACTCATATGCCCTGGGCCACACTCACTCTTTCTTGCTGAACTGCCACTTACCCCGTTGTTTCTCTCCTCATGGGGGCACAGCTGAGGACAGAACCAGGCCCCCCATCTATTCAAACCACCTCTCCCATTTACCAGTCTAAATTCTGGTTCTGTCCTGCAACATATCCACAGTCTCCTCCTGCAGTTTTAACACTTGGCTCTACTAAGATGATGCCAGCATATCTAGGAGAGGCTTCTGCAGGTCTTTATTTGCTATTCTTCCAAACTGAGAGTTAAATTGTACAGCTCCTTTGGTAGAAAGCTTCTCCTATGTCCTCACCTGCATTTCAGCACAAAACAACTAATTTCACCTTCCAGATCACATTCCCTACCATGCCTTTTTTATTTCCAGGTCTACTATAGCATCATAATCAACATACAGGAACAGGTTTATGTGCAGTACCCATTTTAGCCCTGTCTTTCTCAATTTAAAACTATGCAATGTGTGAATAACTAGTAAGAAAGGCAATGCTACAAATACATCAAAACCCTCCTTTTTAAACAAACAATTAAACACATACAATACACCAAATAGATACTCAGATTTCTTCTATAGTGTCTGTAGCTTGTATGGCTCCCAGAAACTGTGTACCCTAAGTGCCACAGGTAGCCTGAAACACACAGGGTATGCTGGTGTTACACACATGCCCTAAGAAAAAATGTTCTGCTGTTCATGTGTGCAGCTCAGGAGCACAGAGAGACCTCACAGTAAAAATTCATGACATAGCTTTGAAATCACCTCTCTCCAATTTTAATATAGTTAAATTTGAGAATATGCACAAGAACATGCAGAAATCAAATAGAAAAGTCACTGTGATTACAATAAAAGCTAATTTACTTACCGTGCATTTGTCTATAGCTACTGTGAAAATTGCTTTAACCAGTTGTAGCTGTGGGCTGAGAATGCACTACACTCTTCCCAAAGCTTATCAGAAGAAACAGGCATTAATGGAACACTTTGATTTTTAAAGTAAATAAGAAATTTGGAAATTTAAGTTCCCAAAGCAACTAGAGATCTGTCACATTGCATGTGGGTACTGAAGTGAAAAATTAAAATACACATACACAAAAATGGAGAGAATGAAAGAACTGCCCTGAAACAGTGTAACAGCATAGTGCTTCTTCAAGGGCAGGATTCAGCAGATTTCTGTTTCCCTCCCTGCCTGGAAACACAGTACACCCCAAGAGGACTGAGAGACAGGCCCAGGAATACAAAGGATTTCCTTGGGAAAAAGAAAAAAAAAAAAAAAAAGTCTAAGGACTTTTCATCTGGCCAGGTTTGAAAACACCATTACTACTGTTACACTGTCCAAATGCACCCTGGATGTACACAGAGGAAAAGTGCCTCACAGCTGGGCCAATTCTGATATTAATTCATGAATTCATGTCCTATTCAGCCTAATGTGCTGATCTTGATTTAAAGTGGTATCAATTCTGACAGAAGCAGATGGTCCTTGTAACACTTTTACATACTTAACAGGCACCATCATTTAACAGGCATAACCACTTAACAAACACTTCAAAGCCAGGCTATTATACACACACAGCTACAGCGTCACTCAGCATATTCATTTTGAAAAGGTGTAACTTGCAACTAGTAGTCAGATGCAACTATGCAGGGTGGACACGTGACATGGCAGAAATTACAGCCAGTTTACTACAGCTTTTACAAATTCACTTGCAACAAACAGACACCCAGTGCCATGTATAAAACTGAGATTTTGTAAGTGATGCCCCATTATCATGTCACAATTAACTGGAAGGTCCCTGAAAGGACACCAAACAATACACCTTTTCAATACTCTGAAATCTTGATTGAGTAAATCCTCTCACCCTGATTTATAATAAAAGAGTGACTGTATATAACATGAGGCCAGACTATGACACAAAGCCTGGTGTTGTGGGTTTATTCAAGGACTAATAATATCTTTGTCAACAACAGTGAATCTGTCAGTCTCACTGTTAACGGAGGGTGTCAGTTGAAAATATTATTTGATCAAAATACCCATATGCTTAGTCACAGATGGTCAGTAGCAGATCAGATATAATACTGAGACACTGATCTTCAATTCTTATTATTTATTTGATCAGAGACCTCTCTACCTCTGCTATCACATGTAAGTAGATGCCACAAAAATGGGAAATATCTATGAAATTGATAAGACACTAACAATTAAAGGAATATTTTACAGCGACTAGTTTAAAGATCCCTATCCTGTAATTCGAGTAAGATAATTTGACAATAAGCACCCAGTAACATTAGGAATAATTATCTATACAGTTCTCTTGCTGCTTAAACAAAACTGGTCTAAACAGCCTTTTCATTCCAAAGTCCATTTGTGCACACTACAGACAACACAAGCAAATGTTTAAACTTCAGCCAAAAAAAAACCCCAAAAAAGTGTAGTAGGAGGGTTTTTGCTTAAATCTTCCTGCAAAAAGACTTTCATTTTTAAAAAAATAATTAAATTAAACGAAATTTCTGCTATTTCAGTCCAGATTTATCTGTCAACATCAGGTCCTGCCTTTGAGGTCCCTGAGTGACAGCATTTTGCAAGGTAAAGGTGGAACTATACACTTGGGTTGGAGTTTTTTCCCCTAAACCCAGAAGAGATTGTCATCATCAAAAGAAATGTAGAGAAAAAATAAATACTTCCTCCTGAAACACGGAAAGCAAGTCCCATCCACCTTAATATCACAATACATACAAGAAAAGTTTGGGTGATTGGGATGAAACAGGGTTAACATTGGAGATATTCTTTGTTTTACTGGGACACATTCTGTCCAAAACAGTGGTGCAATGCTGAGCAAGGGAAAAGATGACTGGCAGGAGCAGTATTACATTCTTTTAATTAAAAGAAGCTACTTCCTGGCTGGGGCTTTATGTTAAGCAATTTGCTGGTTAAGCAACCACCTGTTCCATCAAGTTAGAGTTGGCTCTGATTGAAGAAAAACATTTAGAGGGGAAGGTGAGAAAGATTATTAATCCTCCAAAATGGTGGGGGAAGGGGAGAAGGGAGAAGTAAAAAATTAAAAAGGACATACAGTTCTACCCATCAAAGCAGAAGATTCCACAAAAATTAGTTTAAAAAAAATCGCATTTTTCACATGTATTTTAAACGTCAGAACAATCCACTGAGCAGGCATATTCCCAATTACAAAATAAAATGGAGCCAGTTAAAAGGCTCTGCTGATCCTCGTGTTATCACATCCATTTACTGGAGCTCTCAGGAGTGAGTGAGGTGCTGTGCCCCACACACACAAAGGGACACCCAGAGAGCTGCTAACAAGCACAACTTCATCAGAAGGAGCACTGTGTTACCTTAGGTAAAGGAGAAACAGAAATGAAAAGCAGCTATCTGAACATCTAGCACGATTTTGCACAGAACTCAACAGTGAGATTAAAAAGGACTCCTGCTCGAGGGGAACTACACCGGAGAGATACATCGATAAATTCTATTATGCTTTAAAGCAAAAAGCCAAACCACCCAATACTTCTCAGGAAAACTTGTCCACTGATGGAGAATTTTTCTTCAAAAGGATGTTTCACATGAAAATTAACAAAGATACCCAGCTTGATGGCAAAGATGACCATAACTCTGCACACCTATTCTTAAGGCTCCCGAGTGAGTGCTCTTGCTTTTGCTGCATTAGCTTCTTTCCAATCAGACAGCTAGATAAGCTTAGCTTTTTAAAATCCCCTTCTTGTAACACATGCATTTGTGTGGCTTTTCAGTGGAGATCCTGTCCCAGCAATATCATCATGCTTCACATCTTTTGGCTAAGTTGCCATTTCCTTCCCTTCTTTTATTTATGCCAACAAGCTCCACAAGCTCATGATATCCTTGCTCTAACCACGGGATTTCTGCACAGCTTCCATGGGCTTTACTCCTGGGCTGTCAGCTCATGTCACACAGAGCCTGGGGGCAGCAGAGCAGGATCAGTGCCGAGGGCACAGTAAATGCAGCAAGAATAACAAGCTGGTTTCTCAGGTGCAGCAAAAATGCTACAGTCCAGAGACATTGTGTTTGCTGCAGGGAAGCCAAGAAGTGATACAAAGCAGCAGCGCATGTTGCTTAAACATCTCCAGGGTGGAAAGGAACAGAAAGGACAGGTAGATTAAGGAATGAGCATTAAATGCTTTCAGGATTGTTTGTTTGTGTCTCCTCATCTTCTTTTAGTCAAATAACATGTGTGAAAGCACCACATCCTAATTGAATAAAATCAGAACATAAAGAATCTGAGAAACTGAAAATCCCATTAGGGTGTAGGTATTGCTTTTACAGAATACAAAATAATTTGTTAATGAATAACAAATAAACATAACAATTCAATGCAAATCATCAGCCTGAGGAATGCAAGAGCTTCTCTGAATTGCACGCAACAACTTTTCTCATTTATGCTTGTTAAAGCTTTTCTTTTTAAACATAAAAAAAACCAGGCAATGTGTATTATTTAGTCAAAGCACATAACTACTTCTCAGAAAATGAATTTATAGGAGTGTTTTGAAAGCTCTACTGCAATTTTCACATTTACTCCATAAACTGAATGATGGTATGTCCTCAAAAGGCTGGCTATCCAGGATGCTGAATAGTTTATCTTACAGGTACCACCCAAGTTTAAAATTAATTATTCCTCCTTTCCTTGCTGCACTCTTCTCCAGCTGCCACTTTATCTCTAGAGTAGGTTGCAACATCTTTTCATCCCTTTTCTCAGTAACATCAAGACAACTCTGAATACAGTGTTCTTCACCATTTTGTTTTCTTTCAAACCATAAGTTATTATCTCTACATAAACCAACTTTAGGCCATTACTGTTACAAGATTTAAAAGGCAATGCCATAAATCTGCACTGCAGCACGCAGAGCAGCGGAGCAAGTAAATCCAGCCCTGACAGGGTTTGTTAATAAACAAAGGCAATGGGCTGGCAGTGCTGCCCAGGCACACAGACCTGCTGGGACTGTTGTTTCTGGAACTTGAGTGAGCAGCTCTGTACCACAGTGTGCCAGGTAGGAACTCCCATTAGAGCATTTTCATTGCACTGCAGGCTAAGAGATTTACCCCCTTGCCTAGAATCCCTTTGCTCAGCATTTGCAGCTGTGGAGAAGTCCAATCCGTGCATTTCACTGCACTGCCAAGGACACCATCTTCAGTCTGACCTGCCTTTGATACCTTAGGGAATGGTGAAAATACTGCTAGGATAAACGCAAGGTACAAGCTTAACTGGCAGGAAAACTACAAAGGATTGCTTTGTGCTGACAGTGAAGCGAGAGCATTTTCTGGGGCAATCACTGCAGCATAAATCAATCTACACACCAATTCACTTTAAAGTAACTTCCTTCTCAAGACAGCCTTCACTTACTACAGAAATTCATAGAAGTGAAATTAGTGCCTTCAACAATCAGTAATTTGGCCGTACCTTTCCCAAGGCATGACAACTCAATTATTTTATCACCTTTCTCTTCCAACAGAGTGCCAAACTGAAAGTTTTCACCACGTCCTCAAATAGTCCTAGGAAAAAGCAATCTTTGGGCAGCACTTCACCTTCCCCAGCCCCATTTCCTGTCAATGCTAGATGCAGAGTGCAGATTCAGTCAAAAAGTGTGGCTACCCAGAAGGCTTTGTAGAAGGCAAATACCAAGCACAGACCAGCCTCTGTGGCCAGGACAGAGGCAAAGTCTTCCAATAAATTCCTAGGTGACCAAAGTCAGCTGCCTGATTCAGACGCAGGTGCCACAGGCTCAGGGCATAATGGGATGAGCCACCTCAGAAGCTTCCCTATTACATGTTTGTAAAATAAAATAGGGTTTATTAAATGTGTTGCTAATGCTCAGGAGGCTGGAGAATTTTCTTCCATACAACTGTAAAATCCATTGCCAGGAAACAAAGGTGATCCATTTCAGTTAACTTCACTAGCTTTGAGGTAAAAGTCTTTCATCAGGAATTTTCCAATACAGTTTTGAGAGCCTGGCAGATTTCTGTCCTAGCCATCTGCATCTCTGGGTAACTCAGCTGAATAGTTCTCTGTTCATCTATTTTCAATGTGCAAAGCACATTACTAAAAGGAACAAAATGATAAATAGCAAACTATTCTTTATAAAGACAGAAAGTATCTCTGTCACATTAAGTTATACAAAGTATTGGCCTCTTATTCTAAAATCAACCTAAAGAAATTCTGCTCAAATATTTACAAATCTGTTTTGTAAATTAGATGTTACCTGTGACATTGCATTATGAAATTTGGTTGAATTTCCAGCCTACCCTGTGTGCATACTAAAGCATGCAAAACCAGATTTTGAAAAAGCCGTACTAGAAATTAATTATGTTTTAGTCATACTCATGCAACTTCTTGAAATGAAAGTTTTACACAAAGAAAAAAGTATATTTTTAGAAGAAAATGGGCTTAGAGAGGGTTTTATAAGAGCTAAAGTTAGCTAAGACAATTCTCTGTGGGATCACACAGTGGCCATTGGCTCAGCCAGCACCTGTGCTGGCCCTGTTCAGTATCCCTGCTTGAAATGCTGTCACAGCACACAGGACCAGTGCTGTAAGCAACATCTGCCTTTCACCCCTGCAGCGTTCAGCACCACTGAATCCACTTTCCAGACCCAAACACTGCTTAGCACAGCTGAGGGTCTCCCTGGTGGCCAAATTAGGATGGATATCAGTCCACTAGTAATGCTGAACTGCAGCACCCCAGCCCGCATGACTTCCAAAATTCAATCTGTGAGCAGTCCTTTGAACACACACAATTCACAGGGAATGGTCCAAGTGCATGACAGCATCCTCTAAATCAAAAGCAGCATCTCAGAAGTGATCTTGTATTGCCCAGGACTTAGAACCACAAGAGCACTCCATGGTGACTCACCAAATGGAGGAAAATCCTGCTCTTCCTTCACTGACAAAGTCCCACTTGAGCTGTGAACCGAAGTCGAGGAAAATAAGCTCTGACTGTTCTTTTGCCAGCAATCCTATGCAGAGAGCAGCATCCCAAACAAGTGACACATACTGGCTGACCTTTTGCTCTTTATGGCTGGCAAATATTAAAACAGAAATTTAGGGTTGTGTATAGCCACATCAGCCATAAAAACTGCCTCGAAACTCCTAGCACTATAGAGGTGGCACCAGAGCCCTTCATGTGAGACAAATCAAAGTCTCTGCACCTATTTTTTTTCCTAGCTGTATACTGAGAGAATGCAGAAATGCCCATGGAAATTGAAATGAAATTGAAAAATAGTGGACCCACACCTACATCCCGGTGTATGACACACACCAACGGTTTGCTCAAGCAGCCAGATGATAAAGAGCAATTCAGTGATCAGCTACATTCTTTAGTGACAACTCAGTTAAGTCATTTAATTAGTAACAGCCACCCAACATTGCAGTGGTGCTATTAGTAACTCCATCTATTGTTGTTAGATTGCCTTTTGGGTCTGTGTCTGCTGTCTCAGATGAGATATGATGGTACTTTGTGAACACCATCATGCTCACAACATGGTCTGGCTTCAGCAAAGGAACCAATCTTTGAAATTATTCTCAGGGTACTCAGAATTGGGCAAAAACACATGGATGGATTTTTTTCCAACAAGAAAATTCCAATTTTGAAAAAAAGGGAGAAATATATACACTATTACTAAAAATTCTGGAAAATTTGGATTAGACCAAAACGTTCTCATTGTGATTTTAATACGCCATTGCCACTTTAAAACTCTAATTGACATTTCAAATATCGATTTTGATAATCTGAATTGTCAAAAGTTTAATAATTAATACAGCATCTCTAATTTGAAATTAAAATACTCCAGCACTGTCAAAAATGTCAAAAGTCCTCAACTGTTTTTTCACTCTAATTCAATGTGTACCCAAAATCTTTTCAAATACAGAGAGTAATTTCCATCATTACCAGCACAGGCTTCCCACTCTTGCCCCTGCAGGCAGAAAACACCACACCCAGGCCAAGCAGACCGAGGAGCATCCACTGCCCCTGTATTTCACTCCTCCTTGCACACAGCTGGGCCTGGCTTTGGAGCCCTCCAAATTTGCCCTGTTTTCCATGGATTTTCCTCACTTGTCTGAACAGCAAATGAGCCAGAATGAAACCACATCCTTTCTTGTAAATTCTGTGGAAGTTTCCATGGAGAATTAGATAAATTGAATATATTTATTACATTTTGCTGCTATATTTTTAGTTGTTTCTGAAGTGTTCGGGCTCCACAGGTTTTGTTGAGGCCAGACCTGTCAGGAGCACTGGCAGTGCTGTTCATTATCCCTTTTGTGTGTTCCCTGAAGTCATGCTGGGCTCCTGCCATACATGTGGGGAGTCTGAATACTGTGTAACATCTCAGGTTCCATGTTCTGAAGAGAACCATCCTCTGCCTGCTCTCAATACCAAAAATACCAAAAGCTGCTGCTTTTACCACACAACAAGGTGACCCTGTTTTGGCCCAGAGGAAACGTGGTAACCAAAACAGTCACACACCGTGGATGGTTCTTTCCACAGTTAATATAAGAAAGTAAACTTATTTGCATGACTGGGTACTAGCAAACTAACTAATTAGTGCAGCATTAAAGAGGGAAAAGGATAGACTGGTTATCAACAGACTGTCACTTTATACTTGGAATGTTTGACCTGGATTTTTAAAGAGTTAAGAATAAATTGGCCAAATAATGTTTTCATGTCCTGAAAAAAGATATGTTGTCCTACACTGAAGAATTTTACAGTTATGAACAGGTCAATATGCAAACATCCAGCCTGAGTGCCATGCAAATACCACAGCAGCAGCACAACTGCCGTACGTGATATAAATATTTGAACCAGTGCAAATATTAATATATTTTAGCAATAGAAATATGCTGTTTGGGAATGTAATAGAGCTTTTTCTCTCTAGAATTACACAGTGATTAAATATAATAGGAAGGCCACTCACAGAGGGAAAGAAGTTCAAAGAAAATTATTTCATTAGCACAAATATTAACCAATATATGCACAGGATGTGTTGGTAAAGGAAAAGAAATACTCTATTTTATTACTTCTGTCACATCAGAAAATAATAATTTTATATTTGTCAGGTAAACCCAGTGAATTAATTAAGAGCCTTAAAAAAACTGAAGAAACAATACAACCTCTGCTCCCCATCCATGAGATATATAAATTATATTATGCCCTGCTCCTGTTTTTCCAGCTGCATCTGGTATTAGCCTTCTGCTATAATATCATTCAAGTTTTAATGAACATCTTTCTTTAATTCACTTAAATAATTACACAGAGCTTATTCACTGACATAATCGGAAATACTTCACTCAGAAGAGTTTTATGAAATTATACCATTCTGCAGAAATAAACCCAACATTGAACACTGCACAATCAAGTCCAAGAATTGAGGCTGTTAATGCAGTATTTTATTTAAACATTAAGTATAAATTTCCCTGTTTTCTCCTTTTAGATATAATCATCCCTATTAATAAGTTTCCAGGTAGAAATTTGACTTTTGAATTGAATTCTTCTGTATTCTGAGTTTTCTCCCTCAGCATCCATTAGGAAGTCTCTTCCCTCTGTGTGAAGATGTCAATTCTTGTACCACTAACAAAAAACAAACAAACAAAACAAAAAACAAAAAACAAAAAAAAAAAAAAAAAAAAAAAAAAAAAAAAAAAAAAAAAAAAAAAAAAAAAAAAAAAAAAAAAAAAAAAAAAAAAAAAAAAAAAAAAAAAAAAAAAAAAAAAAAAAAAAAAAAAAAAAAAAAAAAAAAAAAAAAAAAAAAGAGGACTGGATTCCAGGAGAGCCCCTACCAAAACTGCACTAGCATTTTGGCAGCATTCAAAGGGGTTTTTTAAGATATATGAAAATATTAGAAAATATCAGTATGCCAGTTATTCAACTAAAGTGCAACGGTAGCTCTATGGAGAAACTGGTATTTTGCCTATTTCTGTTATTCTTTGAATAGATATATTATGATCCACTCCTCTCTGAGCAACACAGACCCATCTCACAGAACAAAGAAAGAAGGATGGGGGAAAAAAAACCTGGAATTCTGTGCAGCATGTACTAAGTTTTCAATGAGAACAGTTGCAGAACAGTGCAAAATAGACTTCAAATATAAAGCACTTTCTCTAATAAACAAAACCATTTAAGTTTCAGCAATTGATTGAATCCCAAGGGAATGTGCCTGTGCCTTTCAACTAATTGAAAAAGCTACATGCAAAAAATTGCATGCACACTTGGATTTCAATCAGGTACTTCAAGGGACTCTGAGACCAGAAAAAACTCAGCAAATGGATTAAAGCAGTCTCAGTATAGGCTTTCCATTTCTGACAGATATGTCTGGATTAGTCATTGGAATAATATTACTCATATCATAAGCTGATGCAGGCTGTGAATATTAGATTTTTGAATTTTGTTTATAAATTTGTTTGAGAACACGGTGCACAAAAATGACACCATTCCATGGGAACAGGCTGTTTGAAATGTTAAAAGAGGAATTTATACTGCAACATGCTCCTTGATACCTTTTAAATCCCCTATTATTGGGGTTCTGAGAACTTCAACTTTCACTAAATTCAGGACCTAGTTTTCATAGTTAAATTAAAATTAAAAAAAAAAAAAAAACACAAACTAATATTCCCCAACTTCTCACACACCAGAATGTAAAGAATAAGTTAAAGATTATATCAACAAAAATACCCTCCTTCTCTTAAGGTAGGCTCGTGATCTTTGGAATCTGACCACCTCTACTACCTCAGAATAGGTAATGCTTGAGGTTCATTCAGTGTTGTTTATTTTGTTGCTGTTCTATTTTTTTGTAAACAAGCCTGCTGATAAGTAATGAGATTGCCTATTACAGCACTTAGGGGATATTAAAATTGCTTATTACATTAAAACAATTAGAGAAGGATAAAGAAAGATAAGATCACATTCATCACACTCTACAGAAGCCTACCTGATGCACGAGAATCTGAGGATTACAGTCCGCCAAAAAAACCTACTTATACCCCAATGGCAGCCCAGAAAGTTCAACTATCAACCAGAACAAGAACACTAAATGAAAATCTGTAAGGATAACTGCACCCTGTGTCATAACTGACTGGATATCGCAGATAGTCTTCAGTGATTTTTTTCTCATGATGAGGAATACCACTGGTTACCACACCCAGACCTTACTGTCCACAGAGCTCTCCAAAACAAAAAAATTGGCCCTTCAGTTCCTGCAAGAAAAGTTGCACGACCAGGCCTTGGACTATTTGACTACATTAGGCACTCTAATATAAAGCTTGTCTGGCTTGGACAAGCTTTTCTAAACTTAACTCCAACCCAAAACTTTTTCTACTTCATGATACAATAGGTTTTGGTTTAAGGGAGACATGACTCAAATTTATCATATAAATCAAACTGATCTTATTGGTTTCTTTCATTCAGCTATTTCCTCCTAAATACATCAATAGAGTCTTGTTTCCTTCTTACCATTCTAAGACTTTCAGAGAAACAGGGAAAGAGGGGCATTGACCCCTTTGAGAGCTTGTCAGCATGACTTAGAAGTGTACAATATAAACCCGTTATCTAAATATGTGTGGCTTACAAACACATTCTGAGACATCTCTAGAAATACATGATTCCCTTTTTCAAAGGTGTCTTTTTTTTTAATATGCTTTTATTCATGCATTTCCTTCATAATTTAAAATTATCTATTGATTGCTAAATAGCAAATTATAACTAAGATACAGCACGATGGTCAGGTTTTCCGAACTGCAGCAAACTTTACTAAGACAAAAAATAAGTCCCTTTTTCTATATTTAACAAATGCTTGCTAGGCAATTATTTGATCTGAATCCATCCTTTTTCCAGCATGTAAAGTAAAAGCTTTATCTGTGTTGATTTACTTTTAGTCCCACAGAGTTCAGAGCTGCCTTTATCGAACAATACTCACTAATTATGCCTTCAGTGTCTATCCAATAAAGAGCAAGTTTTGCATAAAAATTAAAAACAAATGAGAAGCCTAAAAAGGTTAGTGTTTAATTAGATATGGATGTAACTGTAATAAAATTTTTGAATTACCTTATGATAATAAATACTTTGTTATTAAATATTATGAAGCATATTTCAAACAATGCAGCAACTGAAAGGATCAAATTCTACTCCTAGAGTCTCATATCTGCTTCCCTAATTCACTTTACTACATTGTTGCTCGTTATTAGAAAAAAGAAATAAAAATCTCAAACCGTAGGCTATTAAAAAACCAAATAAACAAAAAACAAACAAACAAATAACCCCCACAACTCAAACAATCCACATCAATACAAATTGATAAGAAAAGCAGAGGAGATATTTACCTTCCCAGGCAGAACAGTATTTACATCTTGTTCATGTGTTTAAGAGTTATAGCTAGCATAGTTGTCTTACCAAAATAAATTGTAAAATGTACTTGTTTCAAAGTCAAGCAAGTAATTAAAGCTAATCAACTCACAAGTTCTTCTCATCCCATAAATGTCACATTATTTGCAGGAAGGAAAAATCTTAAGCAAATGTCACCCTGCTCAAATTCTAAGAAAATTAACAACATGCAAGAACAAAAAGGCCAGCAACTAGGAAACCACAGCTCACTCTGTCTTAGCCTGAACCCCAATGAACTGAATGAGAATGAAAAACAAAACCTTTTAATTCTGCTTTCTCTTCTTCCTTATCTTCTTCTTAAAAATAAGAAAGGGGTGATATTCTGTAGCAGTTGTTAGCAGCTCTTCACTTTGGCATTTCCAAAACTGGTAAAGGTCACTGTCAAAATTAGCATATTCAACTTGCTAAAAGATTTTCTTCTACTAAAATTAAGATAACCAAATCTACATTGACATAACTAAAAAAATTTTGCCTGGTTTCCTCACGGAACCCAGCAGCAGTTTAATACTCTCTGTATTCTGTCCCATCCCTCAGAAAATACCAGCTTATTCTTTAGGTGTCCAACACGCAAAGCAAAGGTTCCAAAGTTCTGGCCTCTGTTTTTCAAGGCAATTTTTACTTTTTAACACCACCCTCCTGTCCTGTATCATAAATTACTAAAAATTCATGTTCAACATTGAACAGATAGCAATGCTATTACTGATGGATTATAATTCCAATCACGCACTTACTAAAGTTTTTCCTTTTTCAGTATTCATGTAAACCTAGGGCATTCAGCCACTAAAACAAGTCTAGAAACAGGAGCTCTTTTTTGTGCCTTATATCACCATGGAGACGACTGGTCCTCACATTGAGAGTGGCAGAATCCACAGTTTAAAAGGCTTAAAACACAGATGTGGCTCAAGCCTTTCACCTGCCCTTTGCTTCCTCACTCTTGTCTTTCTCTGTTACAAGGAATGTGCAGTTACTACACACGTTTAGTTGGACACACCAGTGAAGGCTGGGCACAAAACAGATACCCAGTAACACCTGTTTGGATTCATTTGCACTATTTCCACATGGGAATGTAGAATGCGGGACCCCAAAGGTAACCAGAGATGAACAAGCTGAAATAGAAAAATGACCAAACCCGAGCAGAGCACATGAAATGTATCATTACTGTGTAGCACACAAAACATATCACTACTGTGGAGCAGAAGAAAAGCAAGAGTTCTTGAGTGTTGGAATTATGTACAACACCTGGACAGACGTGCCCTTTGAACAAAAAACACAATTCTCCCTCACCAGGAGGGCATTAACTTAATGTTTGTGTGAAGAACAGTTCTTCTGTTCAATGAAAGCTATCCTTGCTGCTTACACCTTTGGTAACTTTTTATTACAGCTTGAACTGAGTAGAAAATCAGTTTGAGAGAAGCAGGAAAAAGCTTAAAAACATCTTTCCCCTTGCATTTAACTCCTCCCTGCCATTCTCAAGGACAGCTGGGTGAGTTAATACCCAGTCCTTGTGACATTTCATGCCCGAGTTCTCACCAGCTGATCTAACAACATATTGCCCTTTGCCAGGCCTTTAGAATTTGGACTTTGAGAGGTTGAAATGTGCAAACACAAAAGAACAGCCACCTCAGAATTTAGAAGTTTGAAGGAAAACTGAGTTCTCTAGAAGTGAGTAGCCATCTCTGCAGCCATCCCTTTTCAGCAGTTGGAAGGGACAACAGTTCAATCCAAGGCACTGGTTGCCTTCTGGTGTGGCCTCCTCACAGTGTGTGCAAATACCACCACCAACAAAAAGCTACTTCTGGTAACTTTACCCCCATGACTGAGTTACATTTTGCTAGAAGAGCTAGAAAGGAGCTGAACTGTAAATCCACAACCATCAAAAACTGGTTATAGCAGGTTTATCCATTCCTTTAACAGACGTTTAATTATCTCCCCTGTTTCACAGCACAGCATTTTTAAGTAAATACATGCTTGAAGAAGCAGACAAAGAAAGAAATGGAACAAGATGATAATCAGACAGGTGCTTTCTTTTCATAAAAACCTATCAGACAGCTCCAGGGCCTTCTAGAGAGAAAATAAGATACATATCACATGCAAGACCTGCCTAAATCACAGAGATAATTTAAATGCAGGGGTGCAGGGGCAGTAGATCTAGGTGTAGGTAGAGAACAATCTTACTACAGTCCTGTCCTAAGACTCCATAAGAAAAAAAAAAGTCACAAACTAATGGATGGTAAAGTATCAGGTTTGTTTTGAGGTTTATTTGCAGTAACAGGATTCTTCCCATGGTCATGAATGAAGCATTTCATTTTGATTCATGCCAATAACACTTGTATGATCCCCTGTTATATAATACAAGGGCTTGTTCCTTATTTTTTTTATTGAAAACAACCACAAAACTTCTGTGTGAAATAAATTTAACTCTCGTATGTTGACCATATGCTGATATATTATATTCCCATGCTATATTATATATGGTACTGTCATTACACTGTAATCTGAACATTTTCAGAATGATATATCACAGCTCCATCACTCCTATTGATTTTATCCTTCAGATCATTTGATTCTATTCAGTGTGCAGCCTGGTTTACTTATTTTCATTCCTCCTTCTCTCTTTTCAGCCCTTATTGCTGTCATCCCATGGTAATATTCCATTGCCCTATCCTAACTTTCCATGCCTACATTCTCAAGCCCCTCCAAATCCATGGCTGGGCTCCTATGCCTTAATTATCCAAGCTTTCATTTTCAGGATTCTGGGGCTGACTCTCAAAATCCCCCCAGGAGGTTGGAACACCTCACGTCCATGAAATTTAACAAAATAGCAAAATCCTTAGGCTGAAAATATTGCCTCTGACTCTAAGTATAATACACTCAGAAGAAGAAAAAAAAAAAAAAAAAAGCTGTTTTTCATGAAGGTCAAGTAATCAAGTAATCAGATAAGAACACAGCCGCAACACTAGAAGCTTAATAAACTCCCTACTCCTTTGCAAGAACCTTTCCCATCTTTGCTGACTGCTGAGATACTCATCTGTAGCTCCAAGCATTGCCCTCCCCAAGCAGTTCACATCTGTTTAGCAGTAAATACACTTCTACAGGCTGGATAAAAGAACCCATTTCCTGCAGAGATCTCTGTAACTGCTACAGAGAAACCAGAATCAAATTATCTCTCTGCCGTTTTTTTTTCTCTTAAAAAAAAAAAAAAAAAAGCTCTCTTTTTTAATCTGTGGCAACTTTTCAACTCCCAGTGACGATCGAAACAGAAATGCAAATAAATCAACTTTAAAACACTGGGAAAATGGGCTACATTCTTTTCAGGACTGAACAGAATTATTTTTTTAAAAAATCGGGGTTGTTATACAGTTTTGTAAATATAAACTTTTAGCTATGCTTTCTGTGTAAAATAAGTTTGGAGTTTTAAACTTTCTCACTGAAAAGACAGGGCTGTTGGAACTTCCCCCCTCACTGTACAGAAATTTAATACTATGCAATGAAATGCAGCTTCCTTGAATAGAAACTGCAATTTGAAGGCTTCTGAACTGTAAATCTGAGATAAGCTGGGGTTCTTTGATGCTCATCTGAACCTGAACTCCAAACAATATGAAATTCACACATCATTATTAATTACACAATGCAGTGATTTTGACTCCAGAAGCGCTGTCAAAGAGGAGAGCTATCATTAAAAATGTTGTGATAGCACTTATTTGAATAAGCTGAAAGAACAGGAGGTTTATAGAACTAGAATTTATTATTGAGACATCTCACTACCAGAAGGAAAGAGGAAGGAAAGCTGCAAAGGAGAAGATACGAATAGGGATGTTCCTTGTTTAATTGCCATGCCAGGAGGGTTGAAGTCTCCTTCCCCAAATACACTAAAAAGAAACAGATAATCAGATCCTGACCATTCCAGGAAACAGAGACAGAAGGGGACACATTTAAGGAGGGGAATAAGATTCAGCAGGAGAAAAAAGGAGCAGGTCAGAAGAAACTATCTGTAAGGTTTTATGACAGGTCTGCACATTGGTAATTTTCTAAAAGGTGCTGATTTTGCACTCTACAGGAATAACCTGGTTAGAGGAGAACCAGCCCAGGCTCTGCTGTAGACTGCAATCATTCCTGGCTCATATTTGCCCAGACTGAGGTAGAATTGCCAACATGACTTCACACATCACTTCAAAACACAGCAAAGGAGAACCACATTAGCTATTTTCTTTTCAGAATGTAAACTTTACCAGCCTAAGGAAAATGCCACATAACATGAAAAATATACGAGAAAAGGCTATGGAGAATGTGACCAATCAGTAAGGTGCACACACACCCCTGTCTGCAGGACAGAGCACATGTTCACTGCATTGTAGCCTCCAGAAGTAATCCATTTCTGTGGTTACTCCATCCAATACCATGCCATGCCCATGAAATTAGCTTAGAAAATATATTTGGAGCTTAAATGTACAAATATCTACACTTCAAAATCTGTATTAATTTCATCTCTGATTCTACAGTGTACTGTAGGTAATACTATGCTGAAGTGCATTCAAAATCCCCCAGGAATTAGTAAAAAAAAAAATTATTATACTTTTCAACTGAAGCATTTGAATTAAACCTGCAACAGGAAAGCTTCCAGAGGTACCACACGATAACAGTCTAACAGAATATTGGACCGTATTTATTGAAAACTGTAAATGTAACTTGATGCTTATGCTCTAAATAATAGGAACCATCTCATTTGTATCCCCAAGCAGACCAAAGGTATCACACCCACTGACATACTCCAGCAAGATCCACTAGCCACTCTTAAACTGCAACAGACACTCATATTTCATTTGAAATATTTCCTGATAGGTTCATTTTAGCTGAGGCTAATCACACACTAAAGATAATTTAAGTTCAATCACATCTTAATCCTCACTAACACATTCAAGCACAAATAAGCCCTGGGTCACAAGAGCAAAAGTGGCAGAGGTCAGCTTTAAAACAGGGTTTTAAAGACCAGGGTTTGGGTGGAGAGGAGGGGTTAGAGGGATAGAGAAAAGTTGAGAAAAGGAAGACAACTTTTTTTGTTTTTTACATGCAGACAGTCTGGTTTATCAACACCAAATACAGGCTAGTACAACTGGATTATGTCTTACTGGTAACTGGCTGTTTTTTCGTCTTTGTTTTTCCCTCAGATACCATTGTCTATGAATGTGTCAACATTTCTTGCCTATGATCAGCCCACGCTCAGTTACTGTGGAGTACATCATGAACTGCTGGCTCACAGGCCCAATGACTCAAATAACCAGGAAGAAACAGTGGAAACACACCTAGAGACTGATCTGGATCTGAGCACAATAACAACAGCAGCACGAATCAAGGAACACAGTCAGCAGCTGGCTTAAATGGGGGTTGGAGTTTGGGGTGGGTTTTTTTGTTGGGGTTTTTTTCCTGTAGCAGAGGCTGCAACCAAATTCTATGTAACATTATGGACAGAAGTGAGAAGACATAACACTATGGATTCTAATATTCCTGTTCAAATTAAAAAAAAATCACAAAGATTAATTGTTTCAAGTCTACAATTTGTAATTAGTTAAGTTGTGCAGTATTTTTTGACTTCAGAGTATGACCCTTGAAGTGAACCTTTTTCAAAACTCATCCTACCTACCTGTATAAACTGTACAGATGTAATGTATTTTTCATATTGTAAAGTTTCAATTACCAAGAACAGCTGGTATGTACAGTGTCATAATTTAATTACATCTTATTTTACAAGCTTCTGTTTCTAAAGTTTCAAATTAACAAGTTATTTCTTGTGTTATTCGGTTACTCTGTTTTGTAGGACCAATTTGTTACTGCTTTTGTGCCCAGAAAACTTAAACCTAAAATTCTGTCCTTTGCAGAATATGCACCATTTTTACAGTGTTTAATGTGTAGAATTTTATCTACTGGTTCCAGAGGAAGGGTTTAACTATTCACTTCTAAGAAATTCTTAAAACATATAACCAAGTTTTCCTAGAAATAATAATTTTTTAAAAAAAAATTAAATTCTACCTGTTGCCTTGAAATACAGTCTGACTTCTAAATCACAAAAAAATGTATCAATACATTTTAACAAGGAAGTTTATGTAGGCAACTGTTAGCCAGGGCTGGTGATGTTTTGTAAAGTCTCAGTGTTCTGCAAGACAATATGGGCAGGAAATTTCAATAAGCAGCTACAAAATCTACTGTGAAAGTAGAGTCTGCCAGATTAGGCACTTGCACTTCCTTTTAAAGACAAATGGGTCTAAAATCTACTTATGCCACAGACAGCTGCTGACTGAAGTGGCAACAGAAACAAGCCCTTACACTAATCTGAGAACGTAAAGTATTACTTAAAAGTAAGAAACATCTACTTCCTGAAAAATACAGTAATTTGGAACAAATGGTAAAGGTTAATAGGTCCTTAGCATTATGATACAGCAAGTTAAGAAAAAAAAAAAAAACACCAAAACCTTTAAATAATAAAAAAAATCAATTTAGTATTAAGTCTCTACCAACTACTACATTACCTTTTTGTATATAATTTAATATCTGGATCAAAGCAGTCTTATATCCCATTCTTCTGGTTTTAAACCCTCAAGACTTCTCAATACTGTATGAGAGTAACTTTTATAATGTTGTAATCAGAAAAGATTACAGAAATTAGGCACACATTATATCATGCCGATTTGGTGAAATACAAAAGGGAACATGAGCCTTCCAAAATATAGGAGAAAAACATTTCATATGGTGAGGTAACTTTTTTATAATAAAGAGAAATTATATAACCACAAATCTATTTTTCTGGATGTTTATCCCAACATATTTTCATGTAGCTTCAAAGCAGAAGACTGAAATTTAAAATTACAGTCAAACTGGTTGCACAAAAGAAAGTGAATAGAATGAAAAATAGCTTCAAAAAAATGTTAACAAATCAGTCTGCATTCACTATCTTTCAAGTGGAAACAAAGTGTCAAAACAGAATACATTGTATTGGTTATTTATTTAGCACCTTAGATTTTTAAACATATTTTGCATAAATTATTTGCTATTCAAAACATCACTTGTCTTTTAAACACTCATCTTGAAGTTCCACACTTCAGTTTCTTAGGGGTTCTTGAATTTGTGGTCGCCCTCTACAGTGCTGGAATTTTACTACCCACAGTTTGAAAATCCATTTTGGTAATGGTACACTGAAACCAAAAAGGCAGGTGTCACTCTGGCAGGAAGAAGTCAACTGCATCCTTCCACGGTTCATTTTGGGGTTTAATGTTTAGGCATTCTGGCTCAGTAGGTCTGAGCTGTTAGGATCAAACACTCTGCTCCCAAAAGATCATCTCAGTTACTCTTACTCTGTAATTCCTATTATTTACCTTGGCCCACTGCCCTCAAGTATTTACAGTGTGGGAACAAGGTCCTGGCACTGACGCAGTTAGTCAAAATGCCCAAGTGTTCAGTGGTTCCATGTATTTGTGATTTCTGGAGAACTGTACAACTATACAACACGAGTATTTCCAATGTTAGACACCAGTGAATTTTGGCTAACACTAAAAAACAACTTCTTATGCTGAGAATAAAACCTTTTTGATGTATCTGGTTAAAGAAGCGCAACTGAGGAGATATTCACATACACACGAATATTTCTCCTTCTCTTTTCCACAGTGATGAATCCCAAGACTTGCAGTCCCAGACCAACACACCACCAGGCAGGGTCACAGAAGTAGCAGTGATTCTGCACCTCAGTCATCTGTTACACTCTTACAATCAGCTTCCCAGGAATAGAAGCTGAACATGAGCCACAGTATGCCCAGGTGGCCAAGAAGGCCAATGGCATCCTGGCCTGTATCAGAACAGTGTGGCAGCAGGAGAAGGGCACTGATTCTTTCCTTGGACTCAGCGCTGGTGAGGCCACACCTGGAGTGCTGTGTCCAGTTCTGGATCCCTCAGTTCAGGAAGGACACTGAGGTACTGGAGCAGGTCCAGAGAAGAGCAATCAGGCTGGGGAAGGGACTGGAGCACAAGTCCTATGAGGAGAAGCTGAGGGAGCTGGGGTTGTTTAGTCTGGAGAAAAGGAGGCTCAGGGGAGACCTTATCACTCTCTACAACTACTTGAAAGGAGGTTGTAGCCAGGTGGAGGTTGGTCTCTTCTCCCAGGCAACTATCAGTAAGACAAGGGGTCAAGTAAGACAATGGTCTCAAGCTCTGCCAGAGGAGGTTTAGGTTAGATATGAGGAAGAAATTCTTTGCAGAAAGGTAATCAGACATTGGAATGGGCTGCCAAGGGAGGTGGTGGATTCTCTGTCCTTGGAGGATTTTAAGAAGAGACTGGATGTGACACTTACTGCCATGGTCTAGTAACTGTGGTGGTAGTGGATCAAGGGCTGGCCTTGATGATCTCACAGGTCCTTTCCAACCCAGTTGATTCTATGATTCTATGATACAAAATGCCAGGCTCTCTGTAACCCCTTCTGGTGCTCTGAAAGATGGATACAATATCCCAGGGGCCAAGGCAGCAGAGGAATACCTGTTCACACCAAACCTAGGCTGTTAAAACATACATTTCTGTATATATGAACTGGATGCCATTTTTTCAGTGGGCTACATCAATCTGAAACCTGCTATTCTCAACAAGGTAGATGTCCTCAAGAAAGCCAGATGGGAGGTAGGTATCTTCTCTAAAAGATCATCATGAAAAAAAATCTAAGTTAAGCTAATCCAAACAAGAACTCATTCCTAAATGCCTGTGTTAGTGAGTGTACACCTGCTTTCCAACATATTCTTGTGAGTGCTGAGTGCATAGAAATACCAATTGCTGTAGTTAACGTGGACAAACCAAAAACCTATCACCTAACAAAGCCCCAGCCTTCTAAGCTAAGTTAGCAAGAAAAAAGTAGGCTGAGTGTATGGGTTCAAATATTTATTAACAGGGGGTCACTTTCATGTATCACTTCCCTTTGCAATAAAGATCCATAAACCAGAAATAGAAGCAGCCAACAGCATCAATCTCTGTCTCACAGTTAAATGACACCATCAGACCCTGGTAGATCTTTTCACCAAGAAAAAGCTGGGTGAATTCATTACACTTGCAAAGTATAAACTGATAGAGAGTATAACCTCTAGCAATAAAAAAATCCAGACAATTTTAAAAATAAATCTAGCTACAAGCAACAATTCACACCATCCATCAGTGCACCAGGAGGTACAGCCATGCACAGGGCTGAAACACCCATTAGGAAACCAAGCCCAAGTATCTGAATGGAGGTCCTGTCTAGAGAAGGTGGTACATAGGAAGATTCATGATTAATTTGAAAAATTCCTGCACGTCTCAAGACAGGTTAAAAAAAAAAAAAAAAAACAAACTCAAACAAAAACAAACTCCAAAATAACATCTAGCGAAGGAAGCAAATGACTGCTTCCCTTAAAGTGTCCTTGTAGTACAAACTATTCTCAGGGGTCCTTAGAGCTACCACAAAAAACAAAAAAACCCCAAAATGTCAGACATATACACAATTTTCAGAGGTACGTTGCATATATCACTTTGCAACACACAACAAATGGAAAACGGCAGCCTCAGAAGTTGTGTACTAACTTGCTTTACTGACAGTCCCTCGCTTTCTCTCTCTCCCTCTCTCTAGGCATTTATCATCTACTACTGTTATTTCTAAGCTTTGGATTTGACAGGAAAAGAGAAATTGTACAAAAAGCAAAACATGAATGGTAAAAAAAAAAAAAAAAAAAACCTGCAAGGTCAACACCACAACCTGAAAAACAAATTCACAAATCCAGTGTCAATGGAACAAATTCTGGAAATTGCTTTATTAGCAATGAAGATGCTCAAAGATGGTTAATGCAAACAAATTACATGATCAGGTATCGTGTCAGACACCAGCAGCTGTATTCAGTTCCCAGCTGGTCTAGCAAAAAGGATCTGTTGAGCATTGAAAAAGAACAGCTTAGTTCATGTTCTCCAGCCCAATCCTGCTCTCCTGAGGGAAAGGTCTTTTTGCTCTGGAGCTTTGCCTGGGTCGCAGGGACCTGGTCTTCCTGAAAGTAAATCTTACCAGTAAAGGCTGAATATAATAATGGTTTGACTTGGTCAGAGCACAGGTCCACCTAGGCTTGATGATCTGTCTCAAACAGCAGCTGAGAGACGAAGCCCAAAGAACCCAAGATTGGGGTAGGCACACAGCAGCATCTCCCCAGAAAGCCCCTACAGATCCCAACGATTTGTGGGTCAGAGACTTACTGAGCCAAGTGTGGTATCTCCCTCTCCAAACATGTACGCAGCTTCTTTGAGCCTCAGAAACTGGTAAAATTCACAGCTGCTGCAGAAAGTAAATCTACTTTGACAAGAAGAGTTGCCTCTTCTCTTCGTTCTAGTGGAAATTAACCATTTCCAGTTTCGACACAGAAATCCCATAATTGATAATGACAGCTTGACCACTGCCAGGTAGCACCAACAGCAGCCATGCAGTCACCTCAAGTGCAGACATTACCTGACACCCTGTGGCATTAATTACCAGATTTCCCCTGGGGTCGGGGGGAGGCGCTGAGGGGACTTAAAATCAAGATGCAGCTCAGCAGAAAGGAGAATTTATTTTTTTGCCAGGTTTCTCAATTCCATCACAATAGTAAATAAAACAATAAGCCTGCTTCTCCCAAAGCATCCCAAACACTTTTCAACATAGAAAGATACACACAAAACTCTATTATATACAACTTGGACTGTGTGATCCATATTTAAAAGCAGATGTTCATTAAATCCCTAAAAAAAAAATCTAACATTTCAGGGAAATAATAGCTCTATTATAAAGTAACAAGGCTAAATTTCATTTTCCTGCTCTACTTAATTATGGAATCTGATTAATTTTAAAGTTTCAGAATAAATTAAGGTGAACATAATCAGAGTTCATGATTAATGTTATTTTAATGAACACCCAAAAATTAACATTTTACCACTAGAACCTTGCCAAGAATTTTTATGTAAGCTGAAGTGCAGTGTGTACAGCTGTGAAAACCTCACATGGCATGGAGCTTATATTCTACGTGATCAATATCAATTTTGTATGTAAATAGCTCATTCTTAAAACTGTCTCTTTTGATGGTTAAGTACAAAGAGGTGCCTGCTGTGTAACAGCAAATGAACCTGCAACAAAGAACTCACTACACCCAGCATTGTTACATTAAAGCTCTAATACACTCTTAGCAGTGGACACTGTTCCACCACTACAGACAGGATGCATGTAAGGGTAATATCATATAAATGAGCATTAATTAATGTCACATTAGTACAGAATTTCTTTGGATTAACATTAATGTTTGATGATTGCCTTATCAATTGCCTTAAGTCAACTGACAGAAACTATAATAAACACCCAGGGGATTAAAACTGTGCAGTTATACAAGAATATGGCTTTTCCAGCATTCACAGAGAGCACTTTCTACTTTGTATTCCATAAGAAACAGACTTTTAAGTTGGATGTAATTCAGCAATGGTTCTATCTGCAATCTAATCATAAGTGATTGCACCAATGAAACATACTTTGAAATCCAGTAATTTAAACATTGCTATACACTAATTCTGTGTTTCTTAGAGAACAAAAGCTCATCCACTAGGGCTGAGAATGCTCATTAAAGGAAAACGTTGTGTCTCTGCAGCACTGTGCACTTCAATAATTTCAGTAGCTTTATACAAGAGTGTGTCATAAATGAAGCATGGGAAGCCATTAACTCAACTATTTATATTCAATATTTTCTTGTAATTTATTCTTTCCAAAGAAATAATGAAACTGATTTATTTTTCTAGTAATAATGATGCACCTCTCTTTTACATCTTGCTGCTGGTAAATTTTTTTTAAAGAACCTGTAAACTCACACAATTAGTCTAGACTTCACTGTCCAAAAGCCTTATTTCTCACTTTCAGGAAATGAAAAAATACAGCTATCAATGGTATATCTGAATATGCAAATAAGATTCACAAACAAGATTTCTTTTTCTTGTCTTCTGCTCTAGGATTATCTAGACAGTTCATACTTCTCCTTGCACTTCTGCAGCTTACCTCTTTCTCCAAGTTCTAAGTGTCACAACTGAGAATGCCAGAAGTACAAGAAAATTATTCAGGCCGATATACTGGAGGAAAATGCCTCTCCAGGTATCCATCTCCAGAGCTGAGCTGATCTGCTGCCTACCAAGCACATGCTAAAGCTTGTCTGACTCCTTTTCTTCATCGCTAGATCTTGCAAATATAAATTCATAAATGTAACATATTAATAAAAATTCATGCTTTTTTTCATTCTACCACTACATAAGGTGATGTCAGGATTTGTTGTGTTTTTCTTTTGTTTTGTTCTTAATCTCTTTGCACCCGTAAGCCTTGAATATATATGGTTACTAGATGTCAGTATCAACTGTTCTAATTTCACTCATATCAAGTGATTACAACAAAAACTTCAGAAGTTTCTGGAAGAAGCAAACATGATGTGGTCCCCATCTCAAAGCAAAACCAACATTACTAAGACAGGCGCTTCTCTAATGTCTTAGAAACCCTCCAGTCTCTGGGGAACACCATTATCTACATCAATCTGTATCCATGCTTAACTTGTCTTCTTATTAGATTATTTTTCATTATGTTTAACCTAAGTGCCCCTTGGAGGTCTGCACCCATAAATGCCATGGCCACCTTGAAAAAATGCCATGCAGGCTACCAGAGCCTGAGAGTCTTGGGATGTTTTAAGAGAAGAAAGTAAGACACTTGCCAAAATTTGAGCTTTCAGAAAGATTGCTTGTGAAGATACAATAAATAAATTGATCTTTTTCAAATTTTTTATTTAAATGGGAATAGGATTAGTGAACTTGATTGGGAATAAGCATTACTGATTAAATTTGCTTTGTAATCCTATCTACTCTCTGCATTGAATAACCACTTCAATGCTACCTTTTTCCTTAAGCTTTCTCCCATTTCTTTATTTTTCTGAATAACTCCTTGAATTTACAAAGAATCTTGCTGAAGACACCTGGATCCTCCCAAAAAGGCATAAAGATCTTCCTCTGCTCTGCACTGTAGGGTCAATCTCAGGCTTTAAATCTCAAATGAGAACTCAAATGGAAAGTGCTGCCAGTCTCCCCTCCGATACTCACAAGCTTAGGCACTTGTTCACTCTTCCCTTCTTCACCTGTATGAATTCTGCCTCAGAATTTTTGAAGCTCCACCTTTTCTTTAGCAAGAAATTAAGTTCAGTGTCTGACTGAAGAGATAAACAATTCAGCAATGAAGAATGAGGGAGAAATGTGATAACTACCAATAACAACCCCTGAGAACCTGACAGTTATTTCTCACACCAAGCCAGTATTTCCATTAAAGCTGTCCAAATATAAATCATCATTTCACTGAGAAACACCTTCTCCTATGAGAAAAACTTTAGGAAAAACATCTAACTAGGAAAAAAATTATTCTTATATTTACAGGAGAAGGGGTAGATGTGTAAAATGGAGAAAGAAAGGAGAGAAAACCATAGGAGAAGCCAACATAAAGACCAAAATGATTCAACTATGAAGGACTTGATAAAATTGTGTAACTGGTCATTATGGGAGCAAACTAACATAAACAAGTGAACAGCATGAAAAATGGAAGTGCACAAAATAAGCTGCTTATTTAAAATGACAGGTTCCAAGTCCAATCTGATCCTCTGGGGAAGGGGAGTGAACGTAACACCATCTACATTGAACAAGCTGTCTACCTCTTCATCTGCCACAGTGAATTGGTGATTAAGATGTTCTGTTACATCAGAAGATGGGACAGTAACTCAATATATAGAGACAAAATCATCTGAACTGATGCTAGCATTTCTGTTTGAATACTTCTCTCTGTTTGGACATCTCAAGGTAGATCCATTATTTTCCTTCTGACTAAAAGGGCTTTTACTTTGCAGCAATAACTCTCAACAAAAATTAGTTTAAAAAAAAAAAAAGCATTTTTCACCTTTAGTAAAAGCACACCAAAACCCATAAAATATTCTGCTCCTGAAATTCTTATAAAAATAAGAGCTTTGCAATCAGATATATTTGATTTAAGGATAATGAAGCAGGTTTTATGGGCTGCAGAATCTTATAAATCTTTTCTGATTTCGTTTGGGGTAGAGGGAAAAGAGGAATTTCTGAAGGAAAAGATGATAGATTACATCTTTCTGTGGGTAATAAGGCTTCCTACAAGAAGAAACAGCATACTCTGAATAATTACATGCAGTCTGAGGCCAAGAAACATAGAACCTAGAGCTGGTCAGAAATTTTGGCTGCCACAAAATAGTCATAAAAAATGCATAAGGAAAATAGCATGAATTCTTGCTGGTTATCCACATTTTTTCTTAAATGGTAGGTCCGAGTGCAATTTCTTCCATTCTGCATCACAAATGTCAGTAGAAAATCAAAGTAACAGCTAAACTGCATGGAGAGGGTGCCAAACCATCAAAAGCACAGCACAAAATAAAAGATATAAGTAGGACTGTATTTGAGGAGAAATACTGAGCATAGTTTTCAAATAACGTTTGTAAGACACTACAATAAACACGGGTGTCTGGAAATGTAGGCAAATCAAAAAAAGCACAGCCTGTAACACTCACAGACTACACTGTTTAGATGACACCCCCCCCCTCCCCGAGCTGAGCTTAATTCCTTCAAACAAAATGATATTCTGAGTCCATTAAAGCCAGTCACATTTCCAGTCTTTGACCTTTTAAAGTAGTGGGATCTTTGCTCTTGTACAGATGATAATTAGGAGTCAGCAACAGAGATCAGAATGAGTGTTTTGTGTAGCACAGTTGGACACAGGTTATAGCCACAACACACTAGTTAATCTCACAATTAAATACTCATCTGCAGCCTTTTGAGGTATTTCCTATATTAGAATATTTGGTTATAAGGTTACTCCTTCCTTCTCACACTGAAGAAATCAACTCATCCATATAGTGATTTAATTTAAATTTTATGTGTCACTGGGAAGCAGCTATTGAGCCTCCCAGAGACTGCCCCATCCTGACCAGAGCCTCCTTCAACTTCTCCTTAAGAGAATCAAAAAGACATGGAATCAAAGCTGTGCTTTACTGCAACACAATTCTGAAAGAGTGACAAAGTTGACCTGATGGATAAAAGAAACTAAAAATCAAAGTGTTAGTCAGCCAAGCCCTCTCTTGTTCATCACGCACCCTTCCTTTCCTGCAAACCCATTCTCAGCAGGGGGTTCTGAGATGCTACAACTTTATAAAACTCCCTCAGGATCCACAGAAATATTTTCTTATTTCTCCAAAGTCTGCTCCAAGAGAGACCAGCTTCTGGCTCAGGAAGCTCCAGAAATTTCTCTCCACCGAGCATGCTCATCTGTTCTCAAGGAAAGTACATCCCCCCTTGCTCCTAAAAAGCTCCACCTGAGCAAGGGCTGCAGTGGTTAACAAGGAAATTAAATGACCTTTTCTCCCTACCTCTGAGCCAAAATATAATATACTGTAACATTCAGTAAAGAGTAAACAATTTAATAACAAAAATTATGCTATCGATCACACCATCCCAGAACATCGAAAGTCACAGTTCATAGATCAAAAGCACCAGAATAACTTACATTTTTCTTCTTTGTAGTTTCAGGAACTTCAGGCTATTTTCTAGGTTGCCTTATGTATGACTTCAGCACAAGCTAATGAGATATTGAGTGAGAAATCATCAGCAGCTGGTCAAGTGAAAACAGTCCATCAATCATTTTCATTTCCTTAATGTCAGCAATTCTAATTTCAACTCAGGGAAAAAAATGTGTTTTAAACTCTGAAATACATCACATGAAATAGTGACATTTGATAGCATGTTTTTAGATTCTCAAGTTTATTGGGAAAAAGTCAGTTCAATACATAATGAAGTCATTCTTCCTTTATAACCACCAAACCCAACTATGGGGTGGGGGGGGAGGAAGAAAGAAGGCTGCTTCAACTAGAGCAGATGAATAAACTACCATCTATTCCAGAATAAATCCATTTGTACATAAAGCAGAAGTAAAAATCCTGGAAGAACTGCAAAGAATCTTTTTCTAATATCCAACCTAAACCTGCCCCGATACAACTCCAGGCCATTCCCTTGGGTCCTGTCGCTGGTCTCCATAGAGCAGAGATCAGTGCCTGCCCCTCCTCTTCCCCTCACAAGGAAGTTGTAACTGCAATGAGGTCTCCCCTCAGCCTCATCTTCTCCAGCTGAACACACCAAGTGCCCTCAGCCACCCCTCACACGGTTTCGCTTCCCTTCAAGGCCCTTCACCATCTTTGTTTCCCTCCTTTGTACACTCTTTAATGACTTAATATCTTTCTTATATATTACCTGTGCCCAAAACTGCCCCAATATTTGAGGTGAGGCCACCCCAGTGCAGAACAGAGCTGAAAAAATTACCAACTTCAACATATCTTTCTGAGAAAGAAATCTCAGATGGCCAGGTGAGTCCAGGGATTGTGTCTCCCTTACCTTTATCCTGACACAGTGAGTAGCTTACTCTTGCTTCCTAATCCAACACCTTGCAGCAGTGCCCTGGTTTGTGTTAATCCTGGAGAGCTTTCTCTAGAACCTTGGAAAAATTCCTCTCTCTAAGTTTCATGTAAGGTCTGCTCTCTATGGCTATGCCAGCCTGGAGCAGCCTCCTGCCTCCCTCATACCACCCCAAAGGCAGGAGCAGCCTCCAGGACCTTTCAGAGCTCCCTGAAATCTGAAGTGCACAACCAAAACAGGCAGGTCAACACATCCACTCTTCAACACAGCACAGTATGAAGTGCACACAGAACACTCTGGGAGCATAAACACTGAACAACACGACCACACCCGGACTGTCAAACTGGACACCTCCCTTGCCACAGACAGCAAAGTCATCTCTGCCTGACAAAACATTGGGTAAATTACCCCTCAACCAGAGCCAAAAGGAAGCAAAGTGATGTTCTCTCTTCCATAAAAGCACTAAGAGTAGTGATATTGACATTCCTTAAATTAATAAATAATTATTAAAATAATTAATAAATATTATTAAAATAAATAAAAGCAGCAGTAACTATAAAGAGTAATGTGAAATATTAAATGTTAATATGAGAGAACAGCCCCCATATTACATTACAGAAGTGCAATTTGGTTGCTTAAGTTTTAATCTTGCACAGCAAAATTCCAATTTTCTATCTCTTGTACTTAAGTTCTAGTTCATGAAAAGATTATAGGATGCAAAATAGGTAGATTCTAAAATATTAAATTTAGATAAATCTTTCTAATAAATTTGTCAGAGTACAAAAAAATCCTGCTGACATGACAAGATGAATCATTGTTAAATGTACTATTTTCATGTAAATAGCTCACAAGGAAATAAACTCCTAGTATGCTTACTACCAATAGCTTGTTTTGTTAGCCAGCCACATGCTTGAAGGGACAAAGTTATCTGGAGTTATCTGAAGATAACCTGGAAGTCTAGAAGCCCCACCAAATTTCAGTCCAGTTTTGATCCCTGCACATAAAAAGAACTCACAATTCTACACTAATCTGGGATGGGGGAAAATGATTTGTAGCAAGAAAATTCAATATGAAGACTGGGAGTATTACTCCAATCAAACTGCAAACCAATAATCCGTGGGGTTAGAAGGGACCTCGTTAGTACTTCGTGCATCTTGAGCACTCCAGAATAGCACACAAGTTCCTAATGTTGGGCAGTCTACCCAGTCTTAAATGCATGCATAAAGAGACTCTGTGGCCTGTCAGGGCAACCTGTTCCAGTGATTACTCGTCTACGGGGTCGATTTTTCAACCCAGTATTGCTCATATTCTGCCTTTTACCAATCACATTTGTCTTTCTCTGAACAGATATGGAGAAGAATTTAATAACATACACCTTACGAAAACCTTTTCCATGTATGAAAGTATTTGCATGTTCCTCTTCTCCTCCACCTTTTCCTTTCTGAATTACACAGACTCAGTTAAGTCAGCTGCTTCTCACTTCTTGTATATTCTAAAATCCTTGCTTCCTTTGTTCCTCTTATCAGTCCATGTTATTCTTAAGCTGT